>NC_087208.1:30143169-30153169 GCF_015104395.2 Macrobrachium nipponense | reverse complement strand
GTTTGCCACCACACACACACACAAAACAACAACCAACCAAAATAAAAAAAAAACAATTATAAATAAGGACCAAAATAATATTACTTTAGAGAGTCAGAGTGATTAATAGTCGAAACTTGGAAGAAAGAATAACTTGGAGAAATATACCTGGGGACATTTTGTTGGGGAAATAAGTACTAGGGGGAAAAATAATCCAAAATTCGTCGAATAGTATCGCAAGGGTAGTCACGATGATTTTCAGTAGGTTATATAAATATATATATATATATATATATATATATATATATATATATATATATATATATATATATATATATATATATATATATATATATATATAATATAACCATTACTGAAAATCATCGTGACTATCCTTGCGAATATTTCGAAACAAGTGACCTTTACCTCCAATTGTTATTCGACTCATGAGGGTACTAAATTCCATCCTTTTCAGCGTTAAATTTAATTAACACTAAACGCAAGGGAGAAAATAGATGATAGTGAAAAACCTCGAAGGAAATTCTAGTTTGTTTAAATGCCACAAGAATTAAGATAATTTTCAAATTGATGCAGTACTTGAGCCAATAATTCTAAAGTACATTGTAAGTGAATATATATATATATATATATATATATCTATATATATATATATATATATATATATTTATATATATACTATCTATTAATATATATAATACTATAATATATACATATATATATATCTCATATATATATATATATATATTATATCCTATTATATATACTATATATATATATATATATATATATATATATATATATATATAATTATATATATAAATATATATATGTATAAATATATGTATTATGTAATACGTGTTATATATATATATTATATATATATATATATATATATCATATATAATATTCTATATAATATATATAAAAATATGTATATGTTATATATATGTTATGTATGTAAGTACTATATATATAATATATATATATATATATATATATATAATATATATATATATATATAATTATATATACGTTATATATGAATGTCTATAATATAATATATATATATACTATATATATCTATATATGAAGTCTTTTATATATCTATATATATATATAATATATATATATATATAATATATATATATAATATATACCACATACATATGAATATATATATGTGTGTGTTAGACAAACAACTTTACCTTATCGAAAATACTACCAGCCTTTATATAACAAGATAAGTACTGAGAACTGATACTGTGTACGACAGCACATATACATACATACATACAGACATATATACATACATACATTAAGAGATATCAGCACAAAAGCACAATGAAACACCGGAGGCAAAAATATTTCCTCACAACCTGAGAATCGAGGAAACCTCACGGATAAGTTGGTTAAAAATTCCGTTTGCAAAAGATCTGATGGAATAACTGAGCATCTGACGAATAATGAATGAATACAATTTTAATACGAACTGTCCATTATTCACGAGGAATTAACATTCACACACACGCCACGGAAAAGCAAAAGACGATTAGAGAGCATATTTTATAGACTGCTAATATTGTTCTGTGAAATGAAAATTTCATAAATTTATTACGTTTCGTGAATTGCAAATTTGGGGGGATTTTTATTTATATCAATTCAATTAATAAGTAAACGAATGACTGCTTCTTAATGAAAGTTCGGGAGCTTAGTACATCGGTACAATTCGGCAAATAATTCGGAGAGCGATTTTTTTTTGGGCAAATATTAGAACGGAATTCTTTGAGTTCACGATTGCATGCACAAGAAAATTTATAACAATGATGATAACATCATCGCGTACATATGCATAGAAACCTAAACTTGTATAAGCATGTCTACATACAATCACGTACATCGTTTTACTTGTGAAAAAAAAGACAAACTTTTTCAATTTGCTCTTTGTCTAATCCATCTACTTTTGTCAATCTTTCAGTCTATAAGACTTTAATACTACATGTGTTAAGGTGAGTACTTTTTAACTATTCGTGTTTCAAACTTGAAAGTATTCTCTCTCTCTCTCTCTCTTCTCTGCTCTGACGCCAGTTTACATCAGTCAATCTATCCCTCGGTTAAATTTAAGAGCACCATTTTAAGAATAAACAAAAAGACGCACATTCACACATACATGCTTAATCAAATATTCGTATCAGCAAGGTAAAACAAACTGCCTTCCAGTCATGATAATAACTCACTTAATTCCTTCTTTGAGGAGTAAAATCTAAGAAGAGATGATGGATAGGCTAGATCTTTCGAGATTACGTTTTCTCCTGAATACATGGAGGATAATGACCAGACAGTACTTAATGACCTAGACGGCAATTAAAGATTATCAAAAGGAGCGCTCCCTTGCAAGGCTGCCCCTAATTAAAACACGAGCCACGGGTGAACTTTTAAGTAGTTACCGTGAGAGAGAGAGAGAGAAGAAGCAGAAACTTCTTATATCTGTTTTTTTTTTTTATCTCTGAGTTTATCGAGAGCATCATTAAATCTGTTATTTTAAAGGTTAATCTTTTTACACTTTCTACGAATTCTTTACTTTAATAACAATAATTAGGTATATTTTTCTTTTTTATACTCTAACCAAGCACGTTGTTAACAAGAAACCTTATCATCAGCTCACGGCACACACAAATATATATATATATATATATATATATATATATATATATATATATATATATATATATATATATATATATATATATATATATGTAAGTGTGTGTGTGTGTGTGTATGTATATATATATGTTTGTATGTATGTATACATACATATATATTTATGTATATAAATATACTGTATTTGTATATCTGTATACACTATATATATACATATATACGGATAAGACTGACAGGTATAGAGATAGTTACTTTAACTTAAAATGAATGTTAAAATTGACATTAAAAAACTAATTCCGAACCAATATCTGAAATTTACAGTCTACGCAAAATAGATGATTATAAACTTCCATAGACTGTGCACAACGAGAGCAAACATGAGATATTATCTAAACAGAAAGATCATTATCATAATTTCCGTGCGGTAATAAGGGTAAACACCTGGTCTTCTCTGTAAACAAAAAGTGATTGAGACACATATCCATGCATTATCACATGATTAAACATTTGGTTCTCTATATAAGAGATATGGAACGATACGTATACAGTTCCATTAGCAAAAATAAATAAATAAATAAATAAATAAATAAATAAATAAATAAATAAATAAATAAAATAAATAAATAAAAAATAAATAAATAAAGAAATAAAAAATCAATAAAAATAAAAATAAAAAAAATAAAAAAATAAATAAATAAATAAAAAATAAAAAATAAAAACGTTTACTATATTGTGCAAGAAAATAATTTGTAACGACCCAACATTTCAACAATACGTTATGAACACTGGAATTATGATTTGTAAAATGTTTCTGCTGCAGCAAGTAATAAGCAAATAAATGTATAAAATCAATAACTTTATGTTTTACCTTGAACAAATTTTCTTCAATTCGATCGAGTACTTGTGGATGTTATCTTAACCCAAAAGGCATCAAAAATGATAATCATGGCAGTCTCGTCTTGAGAGAGAGAGAGAGAGAGAGAGAGAGAGAGAGAGAGAGAGAGAGAGAGAGAGAGAGAGAGAGAGAGAGAGCATTGCCAAAAAACTGCGGCCATAACAATGAATTCCAACAATACTTTCATAAACTCTAATCCTTAATTGCAAAGGTCATTAAAGACGAAAGCAAACCAGGAATATAGTGGGCACTACATAAAGTAAAACGATTCAAGGTACGTTGCCATAAGTTGCTTAAAATATCATATATCATAAAAACAGGCCTGCACTTCTATATTTCATACAATGACATGGGACACGAACTTTAGTTTAAAACAGCCAAGTATGAATTAAAATGCATAATACGTACACAACTTGCGATGACAGTCGATGAAGACCAGCATCCTTAACAGAAAGGCTGGACGTTATTATATGTAAGAAGATTACCACGTCGTGCGTAAGACAGGTTTCAAAGACTTACCAGTTCCAAAGAGACGTTAAGAAGTGCAGAAAACCTGCGATGGAATATGATGCATATTCCCAACTGAATGAGCAACAAACTGTTCTATTTGTTACCTCATCCACATCTACGCGAAGGCACCTCAATAATTATATCTGGATACGTTTTCTACTGAAATTTTCGTTATCCGTGATTCAAAATGGATTAAATCACTCCATACTGAGATGAGAATTAAGTTTAAAGGGATATGGTTCGCTGCACTGAAAACACACCGAATCTCTATTTCGTAAATTTATTTTTAAAGCAGAAGACCAGTAATATGTACAAAATTCGTCGACAATGGAGTCTGCCAAAACCAGTCTTCATGTTCCTTATAATCAATTCCTTTCCAATTGCCAACAAGGAAGTCATAAACCTTTTAAAGGATCTTGTCATATGCCAAAACCGACTGATTGAACTTTTGAAAGGACAGAATTTAGAAGGAAGATAAACCGAGCAGAAACTAGTATAAAATACAGAAAAATGACCAAATAAAGAAAGAAGCAGTATTCCTCATCCGGGAAGTATTTCCGTGCCACTGGAAGCAACCAGCGAAGTAGTCCACAGTAAGCCGAGATGCCTATGAGAGTGGGAAGGTACAAAAGAGAACGATTACAAACAATTACCCAAATCCGCATCCCTTTGTGGTCTTTGCGAAGGGAAGGAATAAACGAAAAGCGCAATCAAAGACAGAGGGTGGATTACAAGGGGAATTACCGGGGAACACGTTATTCTAACATTTATATGTATCTAAAAAAAAAAAAAGCGATCGTAATAAATCATTTACGTATTCTGCTGGCAATCAGAACTTGCATATGAAATGCCTCGGCCATAAATTATGAAAGCAACGAAATATGATTCATGAAAAAGGATTATTTACATTACAGTTGACTTAATTGCCAAGCTCATTGTGGTCCCAGGGGAGCGAGGCCCCCTAACCCCCCAGTCCCACCCCGCCCTCCCGACCAGCTTACGTTCACCAATATTCAAAACCTCTCTCTCTCTCTCTCTCTCTCTCTCGACAAGCGCGCGCTTGTGATATAACATTCCTCTCTGTTTACGCTTTTAATACACACACACCACACGTATATATATATATATATATATATATATATATATATATATATTATGTGTGTACATTTATAATACATGCACACTGTGTATATATATATATATATATATGTATAATATATATATATATATATAATATATAAATATATATATATATATATATATATATATATATATATATATATATCTTATATATACTTATATATACATATGGTTAAATGGATACTGGAAGCGTAACGGTGAAAAATAGATAAAAAGCATAAGGTGTTGTCAAATAATATAATAGCCACTTAATCCTCTGGTAAATACATGTTATCATGGGTAATGACACTCATGTATCTTCACAAATGCATACTGCATTTACCTCCAGCCAAATATATCTCCCCGCGTATTTGCAGTTAATCTTGCTTACAATAGCATGGCTAAACGATTGTCGTAAGGGCTTGCCTTACGTTCACGCATACGCGCTTGCGCATGCGTATTGCCAAATAATGCATATTTAATGAGTCCTTTGGTTTCCTGTTCTTTGTCAGCCATGCACCCAGACACTCTTCAGGCCTCTTCTGAATTTCAAAAAGCGAAATTCAGTTTTCTACGGGACTAAAGTAAAGTAATATCTTAGTTTTACAGCCCTCCTAGGGCTGGCCCGAAGGAACCAATTGGATACTTAGCGACGGGACCTACAACTTATTGCGAGATCCCAACCACACCGAGAAATGAATACTATCACCAGAAATAAATTCGTATGATTGCTTGTTGTCAGAGCGGTGAATCGAACCCGGACCCTGAGATCGGTTGTCGAGCGCGTAACCGACTCGTCCACCGAGGAACTAGGGGACTAATATATGTGTATCCATGACCACGGAACACACACACATAAACACACAATACTGTTAACTATAAATGGACAGTGTCCGACAAGAAGGGCGAACATTCGAGGACAAATGTCTTACACATTACAACTAAATTCTACACTTCCACATCAAATTCGTTTAAAATCAATCTTAGATCCATTTCCACGTTCTCCCCTAAACATACAGACTAGGCCACAAACAAAACTTTCCTGAAAAATCTCCAGCGGCCATTTGGACCGGCGTCTCATTTAATCATTTTCACTTTCATGGGACAAATATTTCAGACCTCATTATGTGTCCTGAAAACTTGACTGAAGCAGCTTGCAAGAACTACAATTCCTCTGAGACAGGAATAAGAAACCTCTCAAAAATTAATACATATACCATATCGTAAAAGACAGATAAAAAAGAACATGAATATTATCTGATTGGAAAATCTAATAAAATAGAAGGGACTTCGAAATACACACAGGTGAATGAAGGGATAAAATCTGTCTCGGAGAGGTGCACAAAATGCTCGTATGGTTTAAAAAAAACTGAAATTATTTTCTACATATAAAACTTTTCTCTCTTTCGTAAAATACAATAGACAGACGTCTAATTCTTCCATGAAAGGCCGTCAGCGAATCTCCCTTGAAAACACGATGCCCGATCCTGGCTGTGAGATGGTCCTGCTGTTGCAACGGCTGTGTGTGTTGAAAGAGCATTCAATCAATCAATCAATCAATCACTCAATCGATCCTGGGTTAGATGAGATTCCCTATAAATGGGTATTATGTTTATTTACCGATGACAGCGGCATCGGCCAGCAATTTCATTCCATATTGACAATGAGATTATCGATATGCGGATGAATATTGGAGATCAAATAGTGCGTGTTTGTGTTGCAAATGACGAGGTATTTTTAGAAAAGAAGGAAGAAATATTACTGGAATCGATGTTTGCATGTTTCTAAATATTCTGTCTTTCATACATAGCATACGTACATTTTTACGTACATTGTACATGAGCACACATTTAAAATTGCTATTCCGTGTACTAATAATAATTCTGACTAATTCTGTTTGTTATTAGATATGCATTTTAGGGATGAAAAAGTAAATTAAAGTAATAATAATAAAAAAAATGCTCATAGTAGCACGATTCTTCAAATGGAGAAACGAATCCACAATTTTGTAAATGTACATATATTTAAATTTAAAACAGCAAGGATAGTTTTTTGGGAATCTGTTCCGTTCCCAAAAGTTATCCTTGCTGTTTTTAAATTTGAAATATATGTACATTTACATAACTGTGGCTTTTGTTTCTAATAACCTTAATAATAATAATAATAATAATAAATAATAATAATAATAATAATAATAATAATAACAATAATTATAATAACAATAATATAATAATAATAATAATAAGAATAATAATAAAATTAATAAAAATAATAACACAAGAAGATTAGCTCTCCTAACACCCAAATTCCTGCTTCTCTCTCCTCGGGGTTAAAATTGGATGTGAATAAATTCTTACGCTCGAAGGAGCTATTTTAATCAATACGCAAGCGCTCCTTCTTTCAGTAGAAAAAAAAAAGGGGGGGTGGGGAGAGGGAGACGGGAACTTCAGATCTCAACGTCGCAATCAGTGGCTTTGTGACACGGAGTGACCAATCGTATTTGGCCTTACATGAGAGACATTTTTTTTTTTATGTCGCCAGTCTGTGCAACGATGCTCGCTTCATATTCAATGCTTGGTGCGTCTGGCGACTTCTCATCTTCAAACGAGCGCCTCCACTTCCTTCATTTTAGAACACTCTGCCCTTCCCTTTGCAAGTCATCGGTCACTGACCCCCCATTGCATCAATGCTTACCTGTCCATTTGGTGAAAGTTGTTAAACCCTTGTACACTGTAGCCAAAACGGCATATGGCTAGCAAAACAATCAGGACAAATTGGTATAAATAATATAACTTTATATAACTTTTCATCTTTTGGTCTTCGTCTTTTTCTACTCCAATTTGTTGGGTAACTGGAAGAATCCGCGAAGGTAAGACGCATATATTCTGGTAGTCTCAAAAAGTATCTTTTCTTACCTAAATTTTAATCACTGAAATTTTTATTCTCAATCTTGATAAGTTTACTAGATATTATTATTGATTATTATTATTATTATTATTATTATTATTAGTTATTATTATTATTATTATTATTAATCAGAAGATGAACCTTATTCATATGGAACAAGCCAACTGAATTGAGAATCAAGCTTCTAAATAATATGGCGTTCATAAGAAATAAGTGACAAAAGGAAATGAGAAATACAGAAAGAAGAGATCAGCCTTTAAAAAAAATTAACACGCTAATAAACAATAATAATAAATCAATAAATGAATATAGGCCAACATGGAAACTGGCCATCACCGAACAAATTGAAACCAAATAATCATATACTGGTTTTACTTACGTATTAATTCATTTTACGATTTAATTCGACGGCAGGTTTACATGATACCTTTACCTAGAGCAAAAATGAGGACATAAATAAAAATAGCCAAAAACAATTAAGACAAAAGTATCATTTAGAGTAGACGGGCTGTTTTTGTACGTGTGTGTGATGGCAAGTCAAAGGAAGAGAGAACGTAATACAACATGAACATGCCCACATATAAATGTCAAACATATACACATGAAATATGCATCCGTACACACACACACAAACACACACACACAAACCCCCATCTGCCCCAAACTTCCGGTTCAGTAGAAACAGAGGAAAAAGTGAATATCCCCATTTTCTGCTCATCTCCGTGAGATAATCTGGGGAATAAATCTCCCGTGATGTGCCCGGTGCATTATGGAATTAAATGGAGATATATGTTTTTGAGTGCGTCACATGTGATGAGAGAGAGAGAGAGAGAGAGAGAGAGAGAGAGAGAGAGAGAGAGAGAGAGAGAGAATTAATTTAAGACCACCAAAACTGATGAACAAATTCTAGGTTAATTTCTAGCTTATTGACGCAAAGAGAGAGAGAGAGAGAGAGAGAGAGAGAGAGAGAGAGAGAGAGAGAGAGATTTAAGACTCCCAAAACTAGCGTAACAACTTTTAGGTTATTGGCGCCGAGAGAGAGAGGAGAGAGAGAGAGAGAGAGAGAGAGAGAGAGAGAGAGAGAATATATGACCCTCTAAACTTGAAGTGAATAAACAGGGACCACACGAACATATCGGAAACCTGACCACAAAGTAACGGTCGCGTCGAATATCTTTTGGTAATAAAATTAAAAAAAGATAACTTTGGCGGAATTCATCCGACAAAAAATATGCAGAATAGCCCAGGCATTGCAGAACCTATCATCAGGAAGGCGCATCAGGGGGTCTCTGGGAATGGAGGCAAAGATAAGTAAAGAATAGTTCCGCAAGAAACCTCATTTGGGTCTGTTATGTTATTCCTTTTGCCCTGATGTTGATGGGTTTGATCAGGGAATACGTTAGAGTATGTGCTTTAGTAAATTACACACACAGAAACAAGCATACACACACACACCCACCACACACACACACACACACACACATATTATATATATATATATATATATATATATCTATATATATATATATATATATATATACTTATTCAGCATTTATATTCATATATACAGACACAGTCACACATACCATGTATATGATATATATATATATAAGTATATATATATATCTATATTATATATATATATATACATATTTATATATATGTGTGTGTGTCTATATATATATATCATATTATATATATATATATATATATATATAATATATATATATATTATATACCTATTTACAACTCCAACTTCCACCGAAAGACTTATTATGAACAGAAAGACCTTCCCTTCCTAGATGAAAATGTTAAGCAAATAAATACAAACACACTTATACACACACATACACAACAATACGTTCTTTGTTACTTCTAAATGATGGACTGTTATATATGAACAAATATGAA
>NC_087208.1:30108169-30138169 GCF_015104395.2 Macrobrachium nipponense | reverse complement strand
CACACATAAATATACCTGCGTGCAAAATGTTTTCCTTCAATTCACAAGTCCTGAAAAATGGCCGCGCGGCAACGCCTAAGCCAATTCAGACCTTCTATCTGAAGTTGAAATCCCAACGGATCTTTCTCAGCATCATGGTATTTGTCACAATTACAGCTTCGTTCTGTTACCAGCAAATTCACTAAAATTCTTCCCTCACGAGGATTTCATCTAGATACCCTTAATTTTTCGGCTAAATTATAGTTTACTGCTCGATTACTTTCATTTGTTGATAACGCTTTATTACACTATTTCTCTCTAGCCCTTTCATCTCTTATAAAGTGTTCTTGCCCTCCTTGTTTTTCCTCCATTACCTTGTTATTGGTTCATTTATTTCTTCATTTTTTTCTTTGCATCTTTATATCCCCAACCGAAATAAACTTGATCGCGAACCCTTATATATTTATACGTATATATTCATTGCCAAGTCACCTCCCTATATAGGCATCTCCACCAAAGCCCTTTATCCCACCCTTATCATGACCTTTTCTGACTCCCAAAACCCACGAGATCCCTAAAACCGTATCCCACATTCATCCTCAAGATCCCATCCCTATTTGAGTCCCTTACAAAGAACCTCACCCTCAACCTATGACACCCAAAGGGAGAGAACGAAACTTGACCTCTAGCCCTCACTGACCCTTGGAGCAACCTCCCGTCCCCGTGGGGATCCCCGCTGCCTATTCCTACCTCCTTCCCTTGGGGGGTCTGTCCTGGACCTTCTGCAATCCTCTCATTCCCGGAGTCCCGTGTCAATATAGCTTTTCTCTTCTCATTACTTCCACATCCGGGACTCAATTGCTGGACGCCCTGTGACGTTTAGCACGCATTATTTGATTAAAAACAGGGCTCGTAAAATCCCGTCTTTCTACCGTCTCATATTTTTAGGGTTCCTCTCATTAGGGAAAGTGCCCTCCCCCTATCGATTTTTCTCTAAACTACAAGAGATGCCGGGAGCAAAATGGATGGATGGGAAGAGAGAGAGAGAGAGAGAGAGAGAGAGAGAGAGAGAGAGAGAGAGAGAGAGAAAGTCATGGACTAACTTTTCAAGCAAAGAAATGCAAAGGAAATTTTTACATCTATAAGACAATAAGATTCTCTCTCTCTCTCTCTCTCTCTCTCTCTCTCTCTCTCTCTCTCTCTCTCTCTAAGGGGAGGAGGAGGGAGGAGACCTCGGAGTCCAAAGGCTAATTTGCTTGCTTCCTACGCCTGGTATTGAAATTTCTTTTGCGAGTTAATAAAATTATTTTCTCTTTTCATACGCAGTACATACCATTAGCTTACCAACGCCGTAACGGTTATACGAGCATCTGTCGATTTAAGGCTGCGTTTTTATAAATATGCGAAACCTTTCCCAGACATGTTAAGTATATATTATTGTTGGTGATGCTCCATAACTCCTTTCTCATCGGTCGGTATAATTTGAAAGGAAATCTTCCACTAATACAATTAATGTGTACACATTCAACGCTTACTGACTTTGCTATGTGAAAACCTTTAAGGATAGTTTCATTTCTTTCTTAAATAATTTATTGCCAACAACATGCTTTGCATAGTAAAACATCAGTTTTAATGGATACCAGTTAAGCTTAGAAAAAACTTTTGATATTCATGAACTATTAAAAGCATGAGGTTTTTGCCCACTTTGTTAAGTAAACAGTGAATGCAACTGAATTTCCCAAGAGCACCATTTAATACATACTGACCTAGCTTAGTGAAAACATTTATCAACTAATTTTTCCGAAAAAAATACAATTAAGAGTCAGTGCATTTCAAAAAAAAATTGAATTTTTTCGACTTCACTTCGAACAAATATATTTTACTTAAATTCCACTAACGCTACGAAAAAAAAATCCTGCTGTCTAAAAAACAATATGAAAGGTTGAGGAAAAAAAAAATAAAAAGTAAAAATAACAACAAAGGAAAAAAGGTCACTAATAGACTTTTTATCTGTTGAAAGAGACTAAAAAGAAATACAACAAACAGCAGGTTACTAGAAATAAGAGGGAAAAAAATAATCGCATCAAAAGAAAGAGAAGGAAATAAATTGCATGAATTAATGAATGTCAGGAGCACCGAAATGCGAAGAAGGGAGAGAGAGGAAAGAAATCCCGAAGAAGTAAAAGTAACGGAGAACAAAAAATGAATGAAACTATGAAGAACAGAGTGGAAATACATGAGATAAAACCAAGATGCAGAAAATAAGAAGCTGTACTAAAAATTCAAATATAAATCATTAAATGAATGAAGTTCACTAAAAACGTGCATATAAGCACTGAATATAAGACAAAAGAGCCTTTAGCTTACAAAGACGATTAAGTTGATAGACAATAATTGGAAGTAAAAAACTCATTGTATCAGTAATGTATATATATATTAATATATATATATATATACTATAGATATATATATTATATATATATATATATAACATACACACACACACACCACACACACACACACATATATATATATATATATATATGTATACGTATACCTATACATATGCATATATGTATATCTGTATCTATCTATATCATCTATCTATCTATCTATCTATCTATCTATCTATCTACTATCTATATATATATATATATATATATATATATATGTATATATATATAAATCTTTTTGTTGTAAGACTGCAACCCCAACTGATTTTCTATTGACAGAGCTTTTATTGTTAACGAGTTTTTACTTAAAAATTCCCCATCCACCCTACATACTAAGAGTACAGCAACGAGCGGAAAAGCATTACTAAATGGTGTAAAGAAATATTATATCGCAATAAAAAAAAAATATATATATTTCGAATTATCACAGTCATATTTGGCGAAAAATTCTTCCGTGCTTTAACACAAGCAATGTGTTAATAGTTTTTACCCTCCCCTGCACCCCCACCTTCTCTCTCTCTCTCTCTCTCTCTCTCTCTCTCTTTATTCTTTCTTTCTTCTTTATTTTTAATACTAATATGTTAATGTACCCCGACCTCTCTCTCTCTCTCTCTCTCTCTCTCTCTCTCTCTCTCTCTCTCTCTTCTATACTTCAAAATGTGCAATGTGTTAATAGGTCCCCTCCGCCCACCCCTCTCTCTCTTCTTTGTTTTGAATAATATGAGTAATATATTAATGTCCTCTCTCTCTCTCTCTCTCTCTCTCTCTCTCTCTCTCTCTCTCTCGTCCTGAGCATCATTGTCTCGCTTAATACAGGCGAATTCTTTGGCGAAATATGCAATTCCGACCCCAAGCAAAATTTACACACCAAAGATGGCCCCCCTCCGACGCTAGGAGATGAATTATTATCTGCGCGCAAAGCCCCCGTGGGAAACCTCTCACAGAAAACCTCCACGCCCTTTATGTCTTCCAGTTAGGTTCGAATCCAGCTCACCCCTCTCACCGCTTACTCTTTATCGTGCATAATACCTCCTCTAAATAGCCTCTATCAGGTCTTCCTTCCGCCGAGTTCCGTGAGGGTTAAAGGGTTGTGGGGCAAAGGGGTTAGGACGTTAGGTTAATGGATGCTTTTTTTTTTTTTTTTTTTTTTTTTTTTTTAAAGAAAGAACAGAGGTCGATGGGCTGGGCAACCCAATGCCCTTTTCTAGCCCAGGCCCGGGGACGATAAGGTGTAGCGTAGGTCGATGGAAGGCTAAAACAATCTACCTATTAAACCAAGTTTCTTCTCTCGGAATACCAGTGCCGTTACGAATGGCATTCCATATATTATATATATATAAATATATTATATATATATATATATATATATAT
This sequence comes from Macrobrachium nipponense, assembly GCF_015104395.2. NCBI lineage: Eukaryota > Metazoa > Arthropoda > Malacostraca > Decapoda > Palaemonidae > Macrobrachium > Macrobrachium nipponense. The sequence continues at coordinate 30,134,366 of NC_087208.1, read as the reverse complement.
ATATATATATAAATATATATATATATACATATATATATATATATATTATATACTATATATATATATATATATATATATAATATAATATATATGTATGTATATATATATATATATATATATATATATATAAAATGTATATATATATATATATATATATATATATAATATATATATATATATATATATATATATATATAGAAATCACCCGCTATATCTTTCCTCGAACGCCCTCTCGCCACTTTTCGGAGCATTTAAAATGATTTCTTAGATTTCCTGGCGGAAATATATCGTTTTGATATGGTAATGCCGTAGGGCAATAATAACGATGCAAGGAGTACGTCTCTCTCTCTCTCTCTCTCTCTCTCTCTCTCTCTCTCTCTCCTCGCTCTCTCTCTCTCTCTCTCTATTTGTATGTTTGTGTGTGTGTTTGTGTTTTTCGGAGTGTGACGTCAGAGGGTACAAAAAGCTATAAACAAAATCCCCTTTGTGTATTACTCTCTCTCTCTCTCTCTCTCTCTCTTTAAATCCCCCACCCCCCCCCCCCCAGAAAGATTGAGCAGAGTATCAAAATAGAATTTCGCCGGGCGAAATATGTTTAGGAAATGGTACTCGTCTGGTTGAATTACTACCGTCAAAAGAGGTTATTTAATGGGGGGAAAGAGAGAGAAAGAGAGAGAGCCCTATGCCAAAGCACAGGACCGTGGAAAGCTGGTTATTTCCCTGATTGGGTAAATAAACGTTTTCCTTCCTCTCTCTCTCTCTCTCTCTCTCTCTCTCTCTCATCTCTCTCTCTCTCTCCGTTATTTGCTGTTCCCTGCTAGGAAATATTGGCTTTTGAACGGGTTTCCCGGCTCCTTTTAATACGTGTATTCCATTATCATATTTTCAACGACTTGCCTGACAGGTTGGAAACAAATTAGGTTGTTAGACAGTTAGGTGAGGAGAGAGAGAGAGAGAGAGAGAGAGAGAGAGAGAGAGAGAGAGAGAGAGAGAGAGAGATACTAGTAGGGTAAAGATTAACAAACAGGAACTTGTATACATAAAGTGTTTGCTTAAAAACTTTTATACTGGTATATGAATGTATGGCATAAATACTCCAACAGGCTCCCGCTGATATTATAAAATATGTGGATAAAGATTTTACATAAAAAAAAAAACTCAAGACAGTCTTCAGTCTTCAATGCTACATTCATGTGTAGCGTAAAATACCTGCACACGTAAAACAACCAAGTTGAACAATCAATGAATTTATAATGCAAATAAGTGTTCCATAATTCCAAGACTATTTTAAGCAGTAATGTTGATTCGGAATGCGGCTGTCGGCTAAAGGTATATGAAGTCATGAAGTATAGGTGTCAAGGATGAGGTATTGGTCACACTCACTCAAGATTAAGTCAAAGACGCTCGTAAATAACTGGAGATAAGATTTACATGGATATTACACGATGCATCGTAAAAGTGAAAGATTAAACAGCCTCGTGTGTAAAGCAAGCACGCTCACAAATCAATAACAATAAACAAAACCGGATAGAGAAAATGCGAATGGAATGATGATGGCAATACAAAATAAGCTCGACATAAAATGGAAGTTTTAAACTGCATAGATTTTCCATTGTCTCATTATTTCTCTTTCGTGTCTCATAATAGAGCGCCATTATCATTCAGTATGGTGACAGCGTACGAGAGCTTTTATTAATACTTCATTCCATTATAACACTTTCGTTCTATAAAGATTAAAGAAAAAAAAAAAAAAACTCTATTTCTCTCTCTCGTATCTCATAATAGAGCGCCATTATCATTCAGTATGGTGGCAGAGTACGAGAACTTTTATTAATTCTTCATTCCATTTTAACACTTTCGTCCTATAAAGACTAAGAAAAAAAAAGGAAAAAACACCTGTCACTACCAATAAAAGAAGACACCCCTACCCATGTAGTTGATTAAGATCGTCTCATGTCAGCACGGGCTCTTGCCTTGGAAAACTGACAACTCTGTGACTGCACATTTATATTTTGTCAACAAAGCAAACTGGCCCGTTTACATTCTCTGAACATTGCAAGCATAAGCAAATCAACGAAAAAAGAAACGCGTTACTTTGGTTAACAGCAGTTTATCTTGAAATCTTAAGGGGCATTACGATTATTATTATGTGAAGTTTCTATTTAGTGTATTCATATATTTTTTCTATATTTTCTTTTAAACTCAAACCAAATATAACGTAAAACCAACAAAAACAACAACAATAATCATATTCCAATAAATTAAAACCAAGGATAACATAATAAAAACAGCAATCATATTCCAACAAATTCAAACCAAGGACAAGGTAAAAAAAACAATCATATTCCAATAAATTCAAACCCAGGATAACGTACGGCAAACAGAAACATTAAAGAAAAAAAAACAAAAACAGCATCAATAATAATATCAATAATGAATATAGTAAGCAAGCTCTGCAACCGCGCAAAATCCGGGAAGGAAAACCCGCCCAAATCTTCGCGAGAGAGAGAGAGAAAGGAACAGCAAAACCGAAAAGCAAAACAGAGAAAAATCTCCAATTTTTCACTTGGAGGCTTTGGACGGGTCTGAGATCAGGTGCGGCTGCATCCTCTGCTTTATAGGCAGCTCAGGTGGGGGAGATTTCGGCTGAAGACCTTAATTTGTAGCCCACCTACGGACGCCGCCGAGTCGCCAGAGTAGCTGAAGGGCTTGTGAGGGGAGGAGGAGGAATGGAGGGAGGAGGAGTGAAGAACAGGAAGGAGGAAGGAGGGCAGGAGGTAGGAGTGAAGACAGGGGGAGGAGGAGGAGGATGAGGGGGAGGAGGATTAGTAAAGACCGTAGGGGGATGAGGAGGAGGAGGAGTGAAGACATGAATAGCAAGAGGCGACGACGTGATGATGTTGAAACGCTGACGGTTAATAAAGGTAAAGGTGAAGGAAGAGGTAATAACGGTGACAACGTAACATAAAGAGAAGGAGGAAGTGGACTATGAAATAAAGCTCATATTGGCGGTAATAAAGAAGAGAAGAAAGAGAATGCAGTGGCATTAATACCATACAAACAGGAGGAAAGATAGGTATATGAAGAAGTAATACGATAATTCTATGGGATGATGGGCGAGGAAGAATGGGTAAAAGAAGTTGATTACGTCGGCAATAAGGGAATGAAAGGGAAGGTATTATATTGAAGATATTGATAATGGTAGTCATAAAGAATAAGAAGGAAATATGATACCATAGAAACGGGAGGAAATATAGGTATGGGGAGAAGCAATGTGGTAATTCTATTGAAGGCAGAGTTCCTCGTTGGACGAGTGGTTTTCGCACTCGGCTACCAATCCGGTGGTTCAAAGTTCGATTCCCCGCTCTGCCAACGCGGAATCAGAGGAATTTATTCCTGGTGATAGAAATTCATTTCTCGATATAATGTGGTTCGGATCCCACAATAAGCTGTAGGTGACCAATTGATTCCTAGCCACGTAAATATTTAATCCTTCGGACCAGCCCTAGGACAGCTGTTAATCAGCTCAGTGGTCTGGTTAAACTAAGATATACTTAACTTTTTATAGAATGAAGGTGAGGAGTTAAAGAAGTTGAATAAGAGAGACAAAGCGAAGGTCATATTTCTCGAGGTGATACCTGGAGAAGAGGAGGAATAACGAATGCAGGAAAGTAAAAGGGATCATCCCACGCAATTATGGGAGGGGGGAGGGGGGAAAGGGGGAGGAGGGGTTAGTAAAGAACATAATGATGACCGTGATAAGAATGGGAAATAGGGAATAAAAAAGGAGATACCACAGAAACCGGGGGAGAATTAGGCATAAGTAGTAATAGGGTTATCCCACAGAACGAGTTTGAGGGGGAGTGAATAAGGAAATGAATGATGACGATGAGAAAAAAAAGAGTGAGGTAATATTAGTGGTGATACTATAGTATCTGGGAGAGAAGGCAAAGAAGTTAATAACGACGGTCATTAAAAAAAAAACAGGGAAAAAGGAGGAAATAATGATGGTGATAACCTAAAAAGGTAGAAAAAAAATGGGCAAGAGTGGAAGTAGGAGGGTCATCCCACAGAATGAGGAGGGGAGGAGTGAAAAAAAAAAAAAAAAAAAAAAAAAAAAAAAAGTTAATACAGGTCGTGAGGTAAAGAAGATCTCGGCGACAGGAGACTCTTGAGCTGGGTCGATGGCGGCCTACTCAATTTATCATCTATTTCATTCATATGTTATGACGGCAAAGCGAGAGGGGTAAAAAATAACACTATTTCTTTATGTCGCTTGGATTAAGAGTTCCTTCCTGCCCAGATACTGGCATGATGTCTAAATGGCAGAGACATATTGATATTTTACATATGAAATTGACAACAGTAACGAGCAAATAATATTACAAAGCAAAGGAAATGGTGCTTCACTGGTGTTCCAAAAATATGCTATCGAATAAATAACAATATACCCTTTTTACGTGGCATATTTTTTTTTTCTTGTGAGATGTTGAAACGATTTCCAAGATAAGTGATTAGTAAATTAGTGATAAAATACACAAAGCCATTTTAACTTGCATTTTTAATTCGTGAGACAATCAACCGCAATAAATCAGTCTTTTTTGAAGGAAGAAAACGTAAACAAAGAAAAAACAAAGCAAAGGGCAACTAAATTAAACAAATTACACACTTAAAGACTGGATAGAACGATGGCCGATACCAGGAAACAAATGAGGTTACATTAACGGGATAAAATGAGCAGGAGAGAGAGAGAGAGAGAGAGAGAGAGAGAGAGAGAGAGAGAGAGAGAGAGAGAGGGCTCAAGGTAACGCAAGGGGCGGGGGTGTATTTACATTTCACGTAAAAACAACATAAACGGGACAAGGAAATAGGTACATACGAGCAAAACCACTTCAGGGTGGAAATAAAAACAAGCCATACTTTAAACCCTCCCCAAAATGAACACAACACATTTGCCAGGTCGCTCCTCCTCCTCCTCCTCCTCCTCCTCCTCCTCCTCCTCCTCCATCCTCCCGCTCCTGTTGACCATCCTCCTCCTCCTCCTCTGTTTGAAAAATATCACCCGAATAAATCTAGATATAACTGTCAGTCAGAAAATCCCCCCCCTTTTTTTTCAGAATAACAGTTAAAAAAATATCTGATATAAATATGCAGTAATCCCGCCCACTGGGGAAAAAAAAGCACAAAACCCATTTCCAGTATCGTACCTGAAAGGATACCTGGCTGCGAATAGCCGCAGGTAGTTAACTACCTGTAATCGCCGCGGAAATCGTGCATAACTCACGAGCATCGGACGCAATTGGGCGTAACGCTCCGTGATGATGTGGATCTCTGCGGCCGTCACATGAAGGCCATCAACAATAGTTGAAATTAATGCGGCGAAATTAATAATATCTCCGTTGCATTTACTGAAATTAATACAGCGGTGGCATTTACATAATTTTTTTACAGTGATGGCATCCAGGACAGAGCGCCCTATATTTCAGACCGACTAAATCATTACGTTTCAAGTAGATCTGTCTGTAACAAGGAAGTTGGTGCAGTTTGACGATGTTGGCATAAAGGCTTGTAAAGACAACACGAAGTTGAACGTACACACGAACGTATTATCACTTTGGAGGAGTATAAACACCTACATACATATCCGACGCTGGTTTCTTGATCACTGAAGTTCAAGAACACTTTTTTTATGTACTTATACAAGTGACTACTTAGGAGTTACAGACAATAATGATATTAATGAAACTTACGACAAATCTCTGAGGTCTAGTGGGAGCTGGAATGTGTCGCTGCGAGGCGAAAAACACAAGTGATAAAATGTTACTTATACAAAACAGAAAAAAGACAAAAATAGACTATATATGCAAATCGTTTAGCTCACACATGCATACTATACAAACTTGGTCATCTACCACGCATCCTCCAACACACAAACACACACACACATATATACATGCACATACAAAGATAGATTTCATGTATATATATATATATATATATATATATATATATATATATATATATATATATATATATATATAATATATATATATATAGATACAAAAGTACGCAATATAACCTCACCGACCTACATCAATTCTCACTAAATCAAATCAGAATATTAGTTCCCCATATATCGTATTCCTTATTCTCCCAGATACCAAACATGGGAAGATGCATTTCGAATACAGAAGGGAAGCAAATTCGATTGTAATCAAATAAGAGAGGGAGCCAATCTCTCTCTCTCTCTCTCTCTCTCTCTCTCTCTCTCTCTCTCTCTCTCTCTCTCTCTCTCTCTCTCTCTCTGAGAGCTGCAGGACTGTAATCTCATTCTATTCTACTTCGAGGAAATCGTCGTAAAGTTATTTTTTATATATAAAATACTGAAATAATGATTCCATATATGCCGTGATATACTGTTAAAATACCTTCACCCTACAACATTATAGATGACAACAATCTTCGTCGCAAACTTCCATACGAAAATGCACTACCCATGAATGCCATGTTCCTGCAATGACAGAAATTAAGCTGACAGTCCACCTCCGCATGTTCAAAAGTTGCTGCACGGATGATTATTTGTGACTTCACGGGAAGTTCGGATAATTAGGATAATTGCCGAAGGAAGTACAGAGATCGAGACAGTGTTTTTGAACGATTTCTCGGCTTAAAAGGATGACTGGAAACGTTTGCAATAGTCTATATATATATATATATATATATATATATATATATATATATATATATATATATATATATATATATATATATATATATATATATATAAATGCGTGCGTGCGTGTTGTTGTAACAGAAAAGAGAGAGAAGAGAGAGAGAGAGAGAGAGAGAGAGAGAGAGAGAGAGAGAGAGAGAGAGAGAGAGAATCTTTATTATTAAATTATGAATCAGACATGTACCTCTATTTTCCCGCAACGCCTTTCCACTGCATGACAAATACTAAATGTCGAGAGGTACAGTTTATTGATTGACTTTACAGCATTAACGAGATGGATTTGATAAACAACGGTAAAAGCCTTAAATGGGAAGTCTATATAATTCGAAAAAAAATTTAATGGCAACAACAAAAATGAGTGTAAGGAGCGACAGGAAGGAATATTGGATATCAGGTAAAAAAGAAAAAAAAACACACACAGGAGCACTGACCAAACATTAATGCAATAAATGTGTATTGGGAAAAAAATTTGCCTAAAGAGATAAAGAATACTTATGGCAACTATTGCGTTCTCTTACTCTTCTAGATAAGGAAATAAGTAGCCTGAAAATGTTCAAATATTTTCAAACTAATGAAAATTTTTTTAAAATTCAGTTTGTAGCTAAAATATAACATTAATCCTTATTAAAGAAAACGGTGTCTCTCACGGGAAGTGTAATCACTGCCCAGTAACGGGGAAGAATTCCAAAGCATCGGGGAAGAGGGAATGAAGAATCAATTAAAAAGAAACTCATTTTAACTTAACAGCTTATACATAAAAAATATATTAGGTTTTGAACTGTCACACGCGTTAAACGAGTCAGGGCAAAGAAACTAAATACATCTATAGAAAAATAACTCGGATAAGTGAAAAGTTTAGGAAAATTTAACCCATTTACGAAAACGAGCGCAGAAACGGGATTCAAGTAAGGAAAGTAGCGAAAATGGCACACATTATGAACGACACGAGAGGAGCAGACCAACTTGCTTCTTTCGTGAATGCTGGGTTCCCTCTTTGTATGTTTGGTTTTTTTTAAATATTGCATATATCTTTTATAACGTATTTGCAAAATATCCTCCAGATACTTTTTCGGAAATGAATAAACTTCACTGAGAGAGAGAGAGAGATATTCACGCAAGGCGTCAAAAAAGGTTCATGACGTCATCTCATCTCGTCGAGAGAGAGAGAGAGAGAGAGAGAGAGAGAGAGAGAGAGAGAGAGAGAGAGAAGGAATTTTCGTTAAAATGAACTATTGCAGCATTTGCCTAATCTAATAGCATCTCATTTTTAGCGTCGGCTAATGACTGGACGCAGCAAACGAACGCCTCCCTCCTCCCGGCAGAGACAAATTTCGTTTGCGGCGGCATTGCGCTGCTGCTATTCTTCTCCTTTTTCTTCTTCTTCTTCTTCTTGCCGCTGCTGATATCTCTGTGTTTCGGTTTATTGGCCGACTTTTTCGTCCCAATATTTTTCGCGTCATTCTCTTCTAATTCACTGGAGAGAGCTTCCCACAGTCATAGTTGCTCTTTGCCTCCGGGTAGTGATGACAGCGCACCTACTGTTTTTGGTTATCGACGAAGTTTTTTTTATTTCTTTTTATTTCAAACGTGTTGATTAGTTTTTTTTTATTAGGCAGTGTGCTGAAGGAGGAAAAGATGTATATTTATGTAAATATTACTGTCATTATTTCTGGATAGCCATATCCGTACACCAGACATATTTCTTAATCTTTTTTTTTCTTTTAAGTAGTGGGCTGGAGGAGGGACAACATATTTAATTCTGTATACATTCCTGCTGCTATTAGTGTTTTGCCATTTCCTTGTATTCCTCGTGAATTCCGCCAAGCCATGTGCATCTTTATACTTTGAATTTATTTTCAGTTTTTTTTCTCCCATGTAAATGAACACATATAAGTCTCGCTGCAACATATTCTAATGGGGTGTGTTCATTTGCTCCAGCTTGCAAACTATGCCTGGTGCTAATATTACCTTGAGGTGGTGTCATCAATTTGCTTATTTTTTTACACTATCACAATTATGTGTTTATTTTTGAAACGTAATGGATACTTTGAGTTAGAAAAAAATCGATCTCTATCTATATATTTAATATATCATATATATATATATATATATATATATATATATATATATATATATATATATAGATAGTATATATATATATATAATATATATAATGTAGATACGCATATGTATGTATAATATATATATATATATATACATGAATATATATAAAATGTAGATACATATCTATGTATGTACACACACACACACACACACACACACACACATATATATATATATATGTGTGTGTGTGTGTGTGTGTATATATATATATATATATATATATATATATATATATATATATATATATATATATATCTATATATATATACACATCATCGATTGCCTCACAATATTATAAGGGGAAATTCCACCGTAAAATAATAATCACCTAATGTAAGAATACTCGGAAATTACCTAAGCCATTATAATGATGTTAGAATTGACCTCCAACGAGAAGATCATATTAACGAAGACTAATGTTACGTCTCTTTGAAAGATGATTGGAGTGAGACCGAACCCGTCAGTACATTGAAAGTAGTTTTTCATTTACACAACTGAATATAATTATGTTTTACCAGCAACTCTTTTTCTGGTGATGAATTTACAGATACTCTACATGGTAAATGTAACGAAATCGTGTCTTTTTTTGTATGTTGTGACTATGAATAGTTTAAATGTTTCGTAACACTCTTGAGACAGGGCATGTTTTCAGGATACACTCCATGGTAAAGGTATATAAATGTTTTTTTTTTCTTGAACGTGGTTTGCTTACACAGTAAATTATTTCTGGCTTTTAGTATGTTTTTTTTTTTTTGTCGTTCCTCTCCAGTATAAAAAAGGAAAATAAATCACAAAACATGGACACTGTTTTCTGTTACTTGTCCTTAGGCAGCATGATAAAACGAAAATCCAGCACAAATTCAACAAGACACTAAGAGCTGATTGGGAACTCGAGAGTCAACGGTTGGAGGCGTCCTTTCCAACGTTGTTTTCTCCCTAGTTGAAGGATCATTTACCCATTATGCACTATTTCACTTTAATATGACACTATATTTCCAAGTTTTTTGCCTCAACGAAGACACATACTCGCACATGATTAAATAAGGAATTACAAATGGATTTTTTCCTCGACTACTCACAAATAAATCTCTATGCCTCAGCTCAGATACATAGAATGGAAGTGGGCAAACCGTAGTAATGAAAGTGTGCTTATTGTGATAACGAAGGAACTACACTCAAACAACATCAAGATTTAAACTTAACAAAATTTCTTGACAACAAACGACCTCAGTAACCAAAGAATTCGATTCCGAAATAGAGAAACCGCCATCTTTAAAGTTTACAATATTATTGTTGGCGTTCATAAACTATAATAAACATGATTTTAATCCAGTTCCTGGGGCCTTGATCTTTTAAAATTGAGCCAGTTACGATACCTGGCCAGAATCACATCCAATAAAGCCTGATGAATGTAACACAGGCGATAAACGAAAGAAATACATCAGTGATGCACATTCATAAATAACAGCTTAAATAAAGATAGAATTAACCTCCTAAAAATTAATGAAATCATGACACCGAGAAATAAGATGCAATTCTAAAGAATTAAATCATAGTTCATCAACCATTTACGCTTTGTGTACATTACCGAACGTACACAAAATTAAACTCACGACATACGAACGTGCGAGCAAGTTAATGTCGATCACGAACGGCGTATAGGAATGCCGTGACCTCCTTTCTGGAAGGTGGAATGCTCGCTTACTGGGGCCAGAGTTTGGCCGATTACAGGGGAGGATGGCAATGCATCAATCAATCCTCACGAACGATCACGAATTGACACACATACACACAAACTGAGAATGAAACATAACCCGAGGACTTACCTCATGAACACAAAGGCCAGTGGAATTGCTTCTAAGAAATGAATAATCATGCTTTCTTCTGTGCATGTGTACGGATGCATGCACTTTGTGCATAGTTTATATATATATATATATATATATATATATATATATATATATATATATATATATATATATATATATATTATATATATATATATATATATATATATATATATATATATAGTATATTATATATATATATACTGTGAATATTAGACCAAATTCATTTAAAACCACATAAGCAATTATACGCGTGATATATATATATATATATATATATATATATATATATATATATATATATATATATATATATATATATATATATATATATATATATATATATATATATATATATATGTATATATATATATATATATATATATATATATATATATATTTATATATATATATATATATATATATATATATATATATATATATATATATATATATATATATATATATATGACTGGTAAAAATGTTCTGTAACAACAGAATTCCATCTAATAAAAGGAGCCCATAAAAACAAAACCATAGTAGAGGAAAGTACTATATTTCAGAGACTGCTGTCTCTCTTTCACATATAGTATTATATATATATATATATATATATATATATATATATATATATATATATATATATATATATTTCACTTAATGTTACTGCCTTCTAACTGCGAAACCTGGATTTACGCTATATGGACTTCAACCATATAATTATTGTCTGGGATAATGGAGACGACAGAATTCCTGGATCTTGTCAATTCCCATTACCTGAACTAAGCAACGTCGATATTACGGCCATGAATTGGATTTATCGGATGAGGAGGTTAATCTGTTTATTACATCACATATGCGTACATAACATACATATGTATATATATGTTATATGTATATAAAACATATATATACTTTATGTAGAGCCTTCCAGTTCTTATTATGGACGAGTTTACTAGAACCTCCATATGACCTTTGCTGACCCCCAGCTGATGCCAGTACCCAATCACGGCTAGGACCTGCCAGAAATCGACATGGAAAAATCCGACGAAAAATCAGACGAAGAAAAGAAACAATGATCAAAACAGGCCAAACGGAGAACAATGGAAAAAGACTAAATGAAGACAGACATTGCTCCAGAATTGCATGATCCTGTCAAGGGAAACTTTTTTATTTATTCAATATTTACGCGTCAGGGTTTTTTTTTCAATATCTTTTTGGGACGAACTAGCCATGGATATCTTTTTCCCCCCCATTTTTTCGAGGTAAGACTGATGGTCTGTTGACGTAGCCATCTGTAATCACAGCCAACTTTTTTAGTTCAAAGTGAAATACATATTTTTTGGTTTGGATATAGTTGTATATATATATATATATATATATATATATATATATATATATATATATATATTATATATATATATATATATATATATGTATATATATATTGCCCCCAAAAAGTTAATTGGTTTAGGTATGTGGACGATATATTCTGTTCACGAAAATCTCCAGGAATTCCTTAATAATCTCAATAATTTAGTCCCTTCTATAAAATTTATTGTAGTGGAAGAAAGAAATTGTAATTTGAATTTTCTTGATGTAACTGTCCATAGAAATGATAGAAATTTCACCTTTTCAGTCTTTCGAAAATCAACTAACATTGCCTCTTTTGTTCATTACTACTCCAATCACATCAAAATGTTAAATTCTCTGTTTTTTCTGGGATGTTCCTAAAGGCTTTACGTGTCTGTGGCCTGCAGTTTATTGACGCTGAAATGAAATTAAAACTATTATGATATTGCATTGAAACTTAAATACCCAAGGACTTTTGTAGATGTGGCATGGAAAAGAGCTAGAAAAACATTTTATTCAACTAATGACAAACTTGAATTTAGTAAGCATAACATTCGAAAATTACCCTATGATGAAAGGTTTTTCGATATTCCTAGAATTTTAAAGCTTTTGTTAACATAAATGTTGTTTTCAGTAATATTAATCAAGAGTTTAGTAATCAAAAAATTCTCCTAAAGATCTTCCAGGTTGCATATATGAAATTCATTGCAAAAAGTGTGATAAAGTCTATTACGGACAGACCAGTAAATATCTTTCACAACGTCTCAAACAGCATCAATATTCTGTGAGAACTGGGCAAATATCAAATGCATTATTCGTACGTATGAGAGATTTAGATCATCCTATTAACTGGAATCAAGCAAGAGCCTTAATTCCATGTAATGACACAGTTAAAAGGAATATCATTGAATCTTGTTTCATCAAGTCAAATAATAGAAATGTTCTAAATTTAAGTCTTGGTTTATTTAAACTTGATGCTTTCATAATGAAAAAAGTTGTAGATAAATATAAGCAACAAAATTAATATATTCAGTTTTTACATGTTTTGGACTGTAAAGATACTTTGTAATTTCGGTTAGGGTCAAATCTGTTTAGGTTTGTGACCGTGTGATATCCGATAATCCTGGATTATCTCTTTTAATTTTTACCCTTTTGACAACTAACCATCTGGTATTCTTGATCTTGTTGTGTACCTGAGACCTTTTTCTCCAATTGTATTTCATTAGCTCCTTGACAATGTCTTAGTAAAGACGAAAGCGCTTGGATTTCTGACTATCATTTTAATGTGGTATTCGCTTATATATATATCAAAGATACTACAACGTGCTCATATGATGCAACCACATAAACGTTCAATTGGGTCCTGCAACGTATAACAGTCATCATTGCACTAAGGCCTTTAACGTCCATCAGAACCCAGCCACAACTCATTTTTCCGAAGACATAAGCCTTGGCCGACGAAATCCTCGTTAAAGATTTACAACACCCGCGCTCACACCACGAGCCTATTAAAGACACGGACCCATAGGCAATACCCCGTCCCTCAATTTCCGGTAGAAGGACGGAGCAAAAGGCTTTTGATAAATGATACAATTTCCCGAACTAAATGTATGGGAGCTGGGCGTCGTCGTGGAGCTGTCGATCTATTCGTCCGCGGGAAGAAAAATAAGGGCATTCGTGGAAACTGTGTCCTAAAAGAAGTGAAACCCAAATGTTGTGCTTGTATGCTTGCGCTTGCATAGTCTGTTTATATGTGCTTGTCTCGCGTTGGAGGAACTTAATTCCATGTAATGACACAGTTAAAAGGAATATCATTGGAATCTTGTTTCATCAAGTCAAATAATAGAAATGTTCTAAATTTAAGTCTTGGTTTATTTAAACTTGATGCTTTTCATAATGAAAAAAGTTTGTAGATAAATATAAGCAACAAAATTAATATATTCAGTTTTACATGTTTTGGACTGTAAAGATACTTTGTAAATTTCGGTTAGGGTCAAATCTGTTAGGTTTGTGACCGTGTGATATCCGATAATCCTGGATTATCTCTTTTAATTTTTAACCCTTTTGACAACTAACCATCTGGTATTCTTGATCTTGTTGTGTACCTGAGACCTTTTTCTCCAATTGTATTTCATTAGCTCCTTGACATATCTTAGTAAAGACGAAAGCGCTTGGATTTCTGACTATCATTTTAATGTGGTATTCGCTTATATATATCAAACATACTACAACGTGCTCATATGATGCAACCACATAAACGTTCAATTGGGTCCTGCAACGTATAACAGTCATCATTGCACTAAGGCCTTTAACGTCCATCAGAACCCAGCCACAACTCATTTTTCCGAAGACATAAGTCTTTGGCCGACGAAATCCTCGTTAAAGATTTACAACACCCGCGCTCACACCACGAGCCTATTAAAGACACGGACCCATAGGCAATACCCGTCCCTCAATTTCCGGTAGAAGGACGGAGCAAAAGGCTTTTGATAAATGATACAATTTCCCGAACTAAATGTATGGGAGCTGGGCGTCGTCGTGGAGCTGTCGATCTATTCGTCCGCGGGAAGAAAAATAAGGGCATTCGTGGAAACTGTGTCCTAAAAGAAGTGAAACCCAAATGTTGTGCTTGTATGCTTGCGCTTGCATAGTCTGTTTATATGTGCTTGTCTCGCGTTGGAGGAACTATTATACAAAAGTATAACCTTGGCCTGAAGGCAAGAATGTGTGAGAGAAATATATATATATATATATATATATATATATATATATATATATATATATATATATATATATATATATCCTTAAACCCACGGGATAAAAGTAAGTGAACACAGGGACTTGGAACAAGTACTTTCGTAGTATATGGAATATATTACGAAGGTACTTGATCCAAGTCCCTGTTTCACTTGCCTTTCTACCGTGGATTTAAGAATATATTCTAAAGTAAGTGTTCCTACGTTGGATATATTATATATATATATATATATATATATATATATATATATATATATATATATATATATATAATATATATATATATATATATATAATATATATAATAATCTATGAGAGTATAGATGTCTCAATTATACGATGGAGAGAGAGAGAGAGAGAGAGAGAGAGAGAGAGAGAGAGAGAGAGAGAGAGAGAGAGATGAAAAACGTCTTTCATCTGCATTCTGTGATATTTATCCCTTTTCTCGAAAATCATCTGCTCCTACCTCTGATTCAAAATCTTCAGGTTTTCATCTCACCGCATTTTTCAAAGATTGCTGCTCATCTGAGCCATCTCGCCGAGATGCACTTTCCTCCTCTCCTCTCTCTCTCTCTCTCTCTCTCTCTCTCTCTCTCTCTCTCCTCCTCTCTCTCTCTATAAATATATATACATATATATATATATATATATATATATATATATCTATATATATATATGTATATGTATTGTTGTGTGTGTATTGTGGTTGGGACCTGAGGCAAGGACCATGAACTAACCTTAATCAAGATAAGTAATGAATAATAATTTGAACGGTTGTAGCTACAGCCACGAAGGAAAAGTTAAACAACCGAAATGCTAATTGCTTTCGTCTTATTACCAAGACATCGTCACAGCAACGAAAGTACTTAGCATCTCAGTCGTTTCACTTCTCCTTCGTGGCTGTAACTTCTCTCGTAAAATCGTCACGTTTTTACCCTTTTCGTGATTTAAAATCTATCTATATATATATACACACACACATATATATATATATATATATATATATATATATATATATATATATATATATATATCACCACTAAACGTATCTGCTTTATCTCTCTGACTGTCTCGAAGTTCAATTAACTCAGCAGAGCAGTTACCTGGGTGTCTTCTCTCTAACGTCACTTGCACACAAACACAGACAGCAATCCAAATTCTTTTGCAAACGCTGGTCCATCTGGCGACCTTTGAGGTATCAAATTATGTCTTCTTGGCCTCTTAAGTCATGTTGCAGGGTAAATTCCAAATCCTCTGCTGTATTGCAGTTTCAATGTTTGCCATAAGCATAGAATAGAATAAAATATACAGTTTAGGCAGAGGCCAAGCGCTAGGACCTATGAGGTCATTCAGCGCTGAAAGGAAAATTGAGAGTAAAAGATTGCATAGGTGTAACAGGAGGAAAACCTCGCAATTACACTATGAAACAATTGTTATAAGAAGGTCGAAAGCGAGATGGAAGAAAGAATATGAATGGAGGTACAGTTAAGAGGAATGTATATACGTTCGATTAAAATGTGTGGCAAATTTCATTTATTTTGCCTTAGAGCAAAACTATAATGAAAAAGAAACACTAAAAGACAGAACAAGAAGAACAGAAAGTAAAATAAAATGAATTTTATCAAGAGGTATTGAAGCTACCTATGGAATATACTATATAAAAATATAAATTTTACTGCAAAGGCAAAAATTCAGTCAGTTCTTATTTTCATATATTTCAAAATTATATTATGCTTCCACGGGCTTTGACACGTGAACAATTTCTTTCGAAATTCAATTTACCAGGTAGCCTGTATTCACACATGACACCAGCTGACTTAATATTGCTAACTGTTTGCCGTTTGTTATCTCTTGAATAATTCTCTTTTTCCGATGAAATCATGCATACATACATGTTATATATATATATATATATATATATATATATATATATATATATATATATATATTTGTGTATCTAAAGCTACGTCATCATTGTTTATAATCTGTAGTAATGAAAATATGTTTAAATTTATTCCAAATACCCTGTTCATGGAAGTCAACATTGACTTTTTACCAGTTAGGATCCTCAAACTGAAAAGCATAGTTGGACAAAAACTGACTTAGAATGCAACTTCAATGTAAATTTATTCAAAATGTATTGTATCTGTACAGCTCGTGTTTATCTTCATAACACCATTATCACTCCATACTTTGAAATATATCTTTCACACACATACGCTAGCTCGGATATGAGATCTCACAAGCGTAAAATTATACAGGAACAAATAATAATAAAATAAAAAAAAAACGTGTCTGCAATAATCTCTCATCGCGCATCCTGTTCCGGCCTGAGCCATCAAGATCAAAGGAGAAAATGGAAAAGGGAAGAAAACGAATCCCAAACACCACAAAACCGTCGTGAATCACGACGGCGGCTGAATTCCACCGTTTTCCAAAAGCCCGAATATGATTAGAATGGATGAAGCGGACGCTCGCGCGCGCGCACACACACACACATACATATAGACATACACTGGAAGTTCATCGGCTGGCTGCATGCATACATAAACCTCACACCTGAATGTATTTAAATACATTACCCGCTTAGCCAGAGCTGAAATAATATCAAATGAAAAAAGTACCCTTCCGAGATGACTTAAAAGTTATTTTCTCCTTTTGTGAAATGAAACTTTGCAGTTGAAAATATTGCCCATCTCCAATCTGACACCTAAAACTAAGAGAAGAGACGTCCAAAAGGGATAGATATTCTAGTACATTCATTTAAAAACGAGAGTGATTTAATTACTTTTGTGCGTTTGAATTGCAGAGAAGTGAAATTAAAACCGTTCCTAATATTCCGCAGCGAAGACGCAATTAAAAAGAAATATGCAATTAGTTCTAGTCCCAATAACGCCGCGCCGTCTGTCTGTCTGTATGTGTGTTCGCACACCCGTACGAGAGCGCATATAAATGAGAAAAAAAATACCAGCATATTTCTGAAATGTAATTAAAATTTCATTAGCAAAGCAATCAGTTTCAATTCTACATCGAGAAAATCAGACAACCAAAACATGAAAGCTGCTCTCAAAGGAGCCAAAAATGCGTTATTAATTACGCCAGGAATCGCTTCTGATTTTGTTAGTCTCTATCTGTCTGTCAGTGGGTCAGGCTACGAGAAACCAACGGAAGGATTTCATCTGCACTTTAGCACGGCCTTCGCTTGGCCACAGACCTCATCGCAACTTGTTCAATCTAATCGGACCTACAGCCACACTGGGTCTTTTTCACGAGTAGCCAGTACAAATTTTGACAGCAGAATTAGTTAACGCCAAAATCAGATGGACTTCTCCATGGCCCAAATCTGTTCTTCCCATTTAACATAAACGGATTATTGGCCTTCCCCTTTTGACAGAAATGGATTAATGGCCTTCCCTTTTTGACAGAAATGGATTAATGGTATTTCCTTTTTGACAGAAATGGATTAATGGTCTTTTGACAGAAATGGATTAATGGACTTCCCTTTTTGACAGAAATGGATTAATGGTCTTTCCTTTTTGACAGAAATGGATTAATGGTCTTTTGACAGAAATGGATTAATGGACTTTCCTTTTGGACAGAAATGGATTAATGGTCTTTCCTTTTTGACAGAAATGGATTAATGGACTTCCTTTTTGACAGAAATGGATTAATGGTCTTTCCTTTTTGACAGAAATGGATTAATGGTCTTTTGACAGAAATGGATTAATGGACTTTCCTTTTTGACAGAAATGGATTAATGGTCTTTCCTTTTTGACAGAAATGGATTAATGGTCTTTCCTTTTTGACAGAAATGGATTAATGGTCTTTCCTTTTTGACAGAAATGGATTAATGGACTTTCCTTTTTGACAGAAATGGATTAATGGTCTTCCCTTTTTGACAGAAATGGATTAATGGTCTTTCCTTTTTTGACAGAAATGGATTAATGGACTTTCCTTTTTGACAGAAATGGAATAATGGACTTTCCTTTTTGACAGAAATGGATTAATGGACTTTCCTTTTTGACAGAAGTGGATTAATGGCCTTCCCTTTTTGACAGATCCGGATTAATGAATTACCCTTTTTGTCAGAAATGGATTAATGGTCTTTCATTTTTGACAGATCTGGATTAATGGCCTTCCTTTTTGTCAGAAATGGATTAATGGCCATCCCTTTTTCACAGAAGTGGATTAATGGCCTCCCCATTTTGTCAGAAGTGGATCACTGGCTTTCCCTTTCTGACAGAAGTGGGTTAATGCCCTTCCCTTTTTGACAAAAGTAGATTAATGGCCTTCCCTTTTTGACAGATCCGGATTAATGGCCTTCCCTTTTCTTCAGATCTGGATCAACGGCCTTCCCTTTCTGAAAGACCCGGGTTAATGGCGTTCCCTTTTTCACAGATCCAAATGAATCTCCTTACCTTTTCAGCAGATCCGGATTAATGG
This sequence comes from Macrobrachium nipponense, assembly GCF_015104395.2. Taxonomy (NCBI): domain Eukaryota; kingdom Metazoa; phylum Arthropoda; class Malacostraca; order Decapoda; family Palaemonidae; genus Macrobrachium; species Macrobrachium nipponense. The sequence goes on along the minus strand of NC_087208.1, from coordinate 30,115,109 downwards.
CTTTCCTTTTTTGACATGTGCAGTAAGTTAAGGTGGCCCATTATTTGGCCAGCTCAGTTATTTTACCGAAGATAAAATCATCACAGTACTAAATATATATTTCCGAAAACTTAAAACTTTGGGACTGATTCCGTTTTAATGATTTATATAAAAGCAGTTTAATGAGAAGGGGACGTTTGCATAATATATGCTAGTATATTACTCCTATCCAGTCAGAAACAGTAAAATGCAATGAGAGAGAGAGAGAGAGAGAGAGAGAGAGAGAGAGAGAGAGAGAGAGAGAGAGAGAGAGAGAGAGAGAGAGACTTTAGTGGCTCGGTTTTACCTTTAAAAGGAGAAATGTGATAAATGCTCATTGAAGTTTAGAAGTTTCGGAAATTACTCTAATTAAAGCAATTAAAAATCGGCCAGAAAATGAAGGCTATCTATAAGAGAATGTTCATGAATGATTCTCCAGGAGGAGGAATTATTCGGAGTAAATATGAATCAATTAACAGAAAAGGTCAGAAAAAAATCCCGAGAATGAAAATCATCTCAAGAGGGATCTAATCTGAATAAATTTTAGATAGTTAAAAAAAGTTAGTTTCTGAGCGAAATCTCTACCTCTCCCGATTGTCTTTTAAGTAAGAAATATTTTCATAGAGAAAAGAAAGCATTCCTACAACGAAAAAAAAAAAAAAAAAAATTCTCCCGAGGTAAAAATAACAACTTCATCTTAGAAGGAGAGATCTTATAAGAGTAAATATTTTTCCCAAAAAGTCTCGTGACAAAAGATGTCCTTATATAAAATTTCCTGGAAAGGAAACAAAAGTATCCCCACTAAGAATAAATAAATAAAAAAATAAAATAAAATAAAATAAATAAAGAAGACATTTTGTTTCACAGAAAGTCTGTCGTAGCAAAAAAAAAAAAAAAAAAAAAAAAAAAAAAAACAAAAAAAACAAATACTCCACAGGTAACTGGCATCAAGAACTGCACCTGTCAAAAAGTTGTCAATAGCCAGACGTCTATATTCGATGAAAGATAAAAGGCCAAACCTCTACCTCCTGATTTATGAGTCGAAACTTCTCTGTAGCTGCCAACTGCCATTCGTGCGACTATTCTAAGCTATGAGCTTCAGGGATAAAGAGAAGTCTTGAAGAAAATGTACTTTGTGATAGTTTGAAGGTTGGAAACGCAAAGGCATTTTCTAAGGATATACTTATATGAAGCTGCATTAGAGTAATTTTTCATTGGACAGTCAAATAGCAAATCTTCATTTGGAAATTTCCTGTCCTTCAATTTTTCATTATATATATATATATATATATATATATATTATATAATAAAGGTTATATATAAATATGTATATATATATATAATATATATTATATATATATACGTATATATATATATATATATATACATATATAAATATAATAAATTAATATATTTATATATATATATTTATATATTATTAATATATATTAATTATTTATTTATTTATATTATATATATAACTATATATATAATATATATATATAAAATTATTTATTATTTCCTAATATAAATATATATATAAATATATATATATATATTCTATTATATATATATTATATATATATATATTATATATATATATATATAAGATATATGTATTATATATATATTTATATCTATTTTATACTATATATATATATTATATATATATATTAATTATATATATATATATATATATATATAGATAGATAACATGTACATGCATGCTGTTCAAAGATAGATTAGATAAATAAAATCGACACAAACCAGGAAGTATCAACCTCCCTCGAGATTTATTTATGACATGTTCCTTCCTTCAGGAACCTAAGGGTGAAAAATCGCTTTACTTGAAACCACTTTTAACGCCGAGATTTAGGTGTAAGGGACATCTTTTCATATCACATTTTATCTCCGAGTTTGGGACCGAAATTTATTGTGTGCCCTTAAAGGGCCACGCCGCAACACAACACACACACGCCAGCCTTTTCTCCGAAATACAATAGGACGCGAGAGGTCCTACTTCTCCGGGATTTATTCCGCACTCCTGCGTGGCTACGTGCGTTATTATCACTTCTACTATTATATATCCTTTGTATTTTTACGTTATTTCTTGTGTTATTCTTTTTATTTCTGATGATATTATATATCCTTCGCAGTTTTACGTTATTTTTTATGTTATTCTTTTTCTTTCTGATGATGATGAGGGATGGTGATTTTGATGATATATAATGATCATTATTTCGACCTCTGATAACCTTTTGATCTTTCTTTAGATCTTTCCAGTTTTTATTGTTTTTATTGTTTTATTTTTCATCCTTACGGGATGATAACGGAGAGTGATGATGATTATGATGACGAAGATCATCACCAATGCTTTTATTATCTAAGCAGCTACTCTTCTTTCACATCATTTCATTAACTTTGAATGGCATTATGATGTGGATAATGAATAACACGAATTTTCTTTTCTTCCTTAAACATTCAAAAAATGTGCATCTCACGATGACTCTTATCGTAGTAATACATACATACATATATATATATATATATATATATATATATATATTTATATGTATATAATATATTATAATATATATATATATATATATATATAATATATTTAACAATATACAACATACATATATACATATATACACACACACACATATATATATATATATCTATATATAATCATATATTATCTATATATATATATAACATATTATTATAATATATATATTATTGATATATATGTATAGAGTATACGATTGGTACGTCTAGTATAGTACAACTTAAAACTGAAAACTAATTTACTAGCTGCCCACCTCTCAATACTAGGCGGTCAGTGGATAGTTTACTGCACCTACTATTCGTCACTCTCCATAGCGTCTCATATTTAAAAAAAGAACAATAAATTCATTGATATATCAGTGCTCTGACAGACGACAGCTTGACGAAGCAACCTAATTCGATTTTCTAGTCCAGAAAACGAAGCCTATCGACAGGCCTACCTCTTCTAAGATGAGGTTTTATGAACAGAGAAAAACAGAAGTAGGAACAACTTCCAGAGCCTAGCAATCCATAGGAAATCTTCATCCACAGACGTCGCATCATCTACCTAAATAAAAAATTAATAAAAATTAAAATGAGAAAAAGATAAAATTCAGGTTCAATTTCCTCTCGTCATCGCAGCGTCTTCCATCAACGTTTTACTTTTTTTATTTGTCGAGTCATCATTTTCCTCTTTTTTTTTAATTTTAATGGCTACGTCCCAATTTCACCCTTAAGCACAATTCTTCTCTCCTCTTGCTTTATTCATAATTGACGCCATCTTTCGGTTCTTCTAGATTATTTCTACTCTTCCTGTTCCGGTTTTTGTATGCTTTCATTCATATTTCTTCTCTATAATCAATAGAGCCATAAGCACAATTATCCTCCCCTCCGTAGGTCCCTTGCTTTATTTATTTTTGTTATCATCACAAACATCATTAGACGTCATCTTTCGGTTCTTCTAGATCATTTTCACTCTTCCTGTTTCGCCCTCTTAACTCCTTTATTCATTTTTCATCCATATTCATCAGTAACAATCGTCCTTATCATTAACTCCATCTTTCGGTTCTTCTGCATTTATTATCTGTCTTCGTGATTCGCACTCTTTATTTTTTCATTAATTTCTTATAATCCATATTCATCACTTACAATCATTATTAACGCCATCTTTCAGTTCTTCCATATTTTCACTCTTCCTGCTTCGCTCTCTTTGTTATTTCATTCAGTTTTCCTCTCCTCTCCATAATCATTTACTCACCGCATATCCATTTTCTTCCCTCCCCACTATCATTCACCATCACTGCTAATTCTCTCCGCCTTCTCCAACTCCACTTTCCTCTTCTTCCTCCGTCACCATCCCTCCTTCTTCCTCCGTCATAACCATCACCTCCTCCTCCTCGTGGGTTATTAGGTATTTTGTACCCAATTACTGAAGGAAAGAATCTTTTATCGGGCCTTTTTCCATTTCCAGCGGCAATGTGGGAGAGAGGAATTCGGTGGGAAACTGGTTCTCGCTATGAGGTAGTCAGTTCTGGCGTAAAATATTTCTTATGTTTAATCGCATATCATATACTCGTGTGTATATATATATATATATATATATATATATATATATATATATATATATATATATATATATATATATATATATATATATCCAATGCAGCACGACTGAACAAGTGCTTGAGAATATCCTTAAATCCACGCTAGAAACTTAAGTGAAACTGGAGACTTGGAACAAGTACTTTCGTAGTTTAACCTACATTTTGAACCTCACACTGAATCCCGGGCTTACCATTTGTTAATCTTTTCTGTTTTTGTATATAAAGGTCTCTCAACTTCTATTATATTCAGTGTGAGCTTGAAAATGTAGAATAAACTACGAAAGTACTTGTTCCAAGTCTCCAGTTTCACTCACGTTTCTACCGTGGATTTAAGGATATTCTCAAGCATTTGTTCAGTCGTGCTGCATTGGATATATATATATATATATATATAATATATATATATATGTTATATATATATATATATATATATATATATTATATATATATATATGCAATATAAAAAAAGGCAAAAACACCGTATCGTGGTTCTAAAGAAATCAATAGAAGATCCACATAATATCCTTGTTTATCTATTATATATATTTATGGAAATATATAAAAAGTTTAAAGTTTTCGTCCATCCTCCTGTGGGACTTGATCACTAAGCAAATGAGACATGGTATTGGTGAAGAATTCCAAATAAATATAAACAAACAGACAAAAGAAAAGGTGAACAAGGTTAAAAAATGCGAGCAGTCATTGGGTCGTATCCTTTCCATAATTAGCTGTGATCTTTCGAGGCGGGACAAAGCGCCGGTCTTCTTCCTTGAATGACATCTTGAGGGTCGTTAGCCAAAAGGTAGTTTGTAGTACCTTTTACGCTAACGACCCTCAAGTTTCAGGAAGAAGACCGGCGCTTTTTGTCCCGCCTCGAAGATCACAGCTAATTATGGAAAGGAATACGACCCACTGACTTGTTTTCATTTTTAACCTTGTTAATCTGTTGTCTGTTTTGTTTATGTTTATTTGGAATTCTTCACCAATACCATGTCTCATTTGCTTAGTGATCAAGTCCCCACAGGAGGATGGACGAAAGCTTTTAAACTTTGTATATTTTGCCATAAATATATTATATCTTAGATAAAAAGGATATTACTGGATCCTTCTCTTGATATATATATATATATATATATATATATATATATATATATATAATATATATATATATATATATATATATATAGATAGAGAGAGAGAGAGAGAGAGAGAGAGAGAGAGAGAGAGAGAGAGAGAGAGAGAGAGAGAGTTTACACATACACACAAGTGTATAATAGACTACACTTATAAATATGCATGCTCATGTACGATCACTGATAGGAGTTTCGTCGTGGAACGGAAATTTAAATAAATCATTTGAAAACAAAACGCGAAAGTTACGGTAATCCCTTGAAAGTCTCGGCATTTTTAGAACGCTGGATATTAACTGTCTTGTTAGTTCTGATGAAACGAAAAAAAAATCCCTTTTATATATCCCAGGCAGATGAAAACATAAATACTTTGAGTGCTGATTTCTCTTACATTTTGAGCATTTATTCTCTCATAAAGATTATATTTTCAATTTAACCGGCTTACGGTAAATTTATTGCTTTTTACAAAGTTACGACACCAGAATGAAATTCGATGTTTGCAATGCCTTTATCGAACGTTATTATCATTATTCATTACTGAGGTTTGGTCATTCCTAGGGGGAAGGACCAAACCTGTGTCTCTGTCTTTGATACAGTCATGATTCCCGATTCCCCTGTGCGTGGCGGTAAACGATATGTATGTATTGGTATGGTAAGTATATATATATATATATATATATATATATATATATATATATATATATACTTTTTTGAAGAAATGGTGATACCTGCACATGTTTGTCAAAATGAAACATGTATACTAAGCTCCTCATAAAAAAAAATCAGTAATCTCTCTCTCTCTCTCTCTCTCTCTCTCTCTCTCTTTCTACTCGGTCTCTCTCTCTCTCTCTCTCTCCTCTCTCTCTCTCCTCTCGTATATTAAACCTGCATTTTGTATAAGTGACTTCAATATCTAACAATCAAGCAAAGTTATCTACAAAAATCTACCTTTGCCGAGGGAACGATCACAGCTCTACTATGCTTTGTTGTTTTTCGATATACTAATAACATTACAAAGGCTGAAGTAATATGAACTGAAAGGAGGGAATATGAGAATACCGAGACTCCATCGCCGGAGGTACTATCATATAAAAAACTAATTAATAACGATGATAGAATTACATTTTCACGTAAGGTAGGAATCTACAAGCTGAGCGAGGTATAACGTATTTTACATGCTTGTATAAAATGTCAGTCTATAAGTTTATCCTTACTAATATATATAGATATATATATATATATATATATATATATATATATATATATATATATATGATATATATATATATATATTTATATATATATATATATATATATATATGTATATATATATATATATATATATATATATATATTATATATATATATATATATATATATATAATATAATATGAATCCACGGGAAAAGGTGAGTGAAAAACTGCGGACTTGGAACAAGTATTTAAGTAGTATAATCTACATTTTTAAGTTCACACTGAACATAATAGTAGTTGACAGACCTTTATATACAAAAAACATAAAGGGGGGGGGGGGGGCGGGGTTACTAGTTTGTTAATTTGGGCAGCCTGTTCTTTAAGCTAAAGACACAAGGAGAGTGGATATGGGGACAATCCAGGATGGAGATATAAATTCCTTGTT
>NC_087208.1:30083939-30093939 GCF_015104395.2 Macrobrachium nipponense | reverse complement strand
TGTTTCATAAAATATCAAAGATAAATATTACTTAGAGAGAGAGAGAGAGAGAGAGAGAGAGAGAGAGAGAGAAGAGCAGAGTTGTACTAATAACATATTAACGTAAGCACAAACACACATGGACTTTCACAAACACAAAGTACAAACATATATATAGTGAGAGAAATGTAGATTTCACGGAAGAATTTTTACCCAATCGATTTCAATTCCCTCCTCGATTTGAGTCCTCTTGAAGATGTGAGATTATTGGCATTACTCGTCATCTTCCCCTCTTTAGGAATATACAATTCTTTTCAGTCTGGTATGGTTGATTTATTTTCATTATTTTTATTATTATTTTTACTTTGGAGAAGTGTTAGCAAGTATAGCTTAAGTTTCAAACTATTTTATGTCTCGTCGTAATATTGCAATAGTACATCAATCTTATTCACTGCGATAAGAACATATTTGCTTTAAGAGCAAAGCACAAATACATTTGTAAGCTTCGCATGACTAGCCACGATATCTCAGTATTCTGAATATTCACGAAGTGTAAAATCTTCTCTGAGTCGTAATTGCAGGTGCTTCATGGCAGACCTTACCTTACCATTTAAAGATTAACGTATCCTTATCCAGTCATGTAAGGCATTCAGTGGCAACAATTCATTTAAGGTAACCAATCTATGGGAGAAGGTGAAGGGGAACACAACGTCAAAAATACATGGACTGAATAAGGAGAGAGAGAGAGAGAGAGAGAGAGAGAGAGAGAGAGATTGTGGCAAAATATTTGCAGGTGGTAAGAGATCGAATGTAGTGAACCTATGTGATCGCCTCCATCACGGGAGACGCCATATGTTGAAGTGGTGATTGATCCTAACTCTGACTTCAGCTGATCTTCTCTTCTGTTTCTGAAGAAGAATCAATGATGCCGAAGGGTTTTACAGACTAACTTATAGAAAAATACACAGATACATGTAGAATCCGAAAAAAGCATATACATACACACACACACAAAAACACGCAAAAAACATTAACACATTCTTAGTGATGTAAAAGGGTAAGCATAACCTCTGATTTTTTTTTTTTTTTTAACTAGCCAAAGATTCGCGTCCCACATGAGAAAGAGAATTCTTGATTTATTTCCTTTTGGATTTCAAGGCTTTCAACCAAAAATATTCAAACTTAAGGAGGTGGCTATTGCAAACAGCAAAAATCTGGGAATGTAACTATTATACTCCATTCACAAATATGGAGCATACAAGACACTTATTTGCATATCGATAACAGTACAATTTAATAATAAGTCACGAAATATTACCCTTGATAATGAACCGAATACCCTTTACAGCTCACCAGCAACAAAAAATATAACAATAACAACATAAAGTGGACATTTAAAAAAATGTACTATCCAATTAACAGCGGAATCTTAATGAAGGCAAATCATATTACATGGGGGAAATGATTTTATTTATGAAAGCATTTCGCTACGACGTTATATCAAACGGAATTACCAAATCACCGTTGTTGCAATGCGTTTCGTGGTTAATTTCACCCGTGTTTTATCTTAGACAATAAAACGCGAACAGCTTAATTAGCCAGCAACATCCAGCAACTGTAAAAGACAGATATTTCGTAGGTAATACCATTAACTTTATGGTAAAATCTGAATTAAAATGAATAGCATTGACCAAACCAGAAACACCTTACACTCAAAAACAGTACACAGGAACACCCAACATCTAAAAAAAAAAGTACACAATGAGTAGGTAATATTATTACCTTAGCTTTAAAAAAATGTAGGTAAAATCAACACAAAATTAACACGAAACGTCCAGGACTTGGACAAAATAACTGAATCAGAAGGAAAAGGGCAATTTAGCCTGCAACATACGCACTCACGTGCGACACACACACATACACACACACACACACACACTCAGACAAAAAAAAAACTGTTCTTATATATTTTTAATACCTTGGTTTATACCTCATCTTAAAAATTTGAACTGAAATAGTGGCATAATTTACCTGGCTGCATTAGACCTATAAAAGAGATTTCCTTGGCAATATCTTAATCTAACCCCAGAAGAAAATAACGAATTATCCTGAGCTTCAAAATTAAGCAAAGGTCACCAAACACACGCAAGAGAAGTAATATCATTATATCATTGCATCGCCTTAAAAAACGAATAATGAAGACGAACAGCATTAAATGAATCCCACGAACGCCCGAAACCTATCAGAGATCAGAGATCCGAACCAGAAATGTATAGTTTCCGCCGACGAGGAGATTTCCCCCCTCAGGTCGTATTATAAAATGCTGAAGTGTGATGGAATAATCGTAATGGCGTCTCCCCTTCCTTCCTCTACTATATGGCCCTTCGTTTTAATCTCCTCTTCCTCCTTCTGTCGTTTCACGGATTATTTGTCCGGCAGAAGAGTCTCATTCCGCCCTTACTCGTCTCTCTCTCTCTCTCTCTCTCTCTCTCTCTCTCTCTCTCTCTCTCTCTCTCTGCTTTTCGTTCCGATTCCGTCATTTTCGACCTTTCATGTTGTCTTTGGATTTTTCTTCATTGTGTTACACCGCGGTTCTTTGCTTCGTATCTTAATTTTATCTTTCTTTTATGCACTCTTTTTATCCTAATTTCTGTTTCTGATCTTTGTTATTTTAAAGCGAAAATAACTTTCTTTCTTCTCCTCGCTCTCTCTCTCTCTCTCTCTCTCTCTTTCTCTCTCTGTCCAAATACTTGAATGTTTGCAGTACACCTCACACATTCAAAAGATTTTCCGAAAATTAAAAAAAAATAAATAAATAAAAAAAAATCTTCATAATTCCAAACCTATTATTCTCATAAGTGAAAAATGCCTAATAGTCCTTATAAGTCAATCCAATCTAATTGTCTTTTCCTCAGGTTTCATCAGAACTTTCTTTTTTGTGAATCTACAGACCTGAAAACTATAATTCAATCGGATTCGTAAGATACCCTTGTATCAATCTTCTTTATAGGCCCCCGGCCCCGGACCCCCACCTCTCTCTCTCTCTCTCTCTCTCTCTCTCTCTCTCTCTCTCCTCTCTCTCTCTTACCAATTTCCTTATCAGAACCTACCACCCGCCTATGCATTATATTAAGTCCATAAATCGTTACTGTGACCTCCTAGCATTCTCTCCATCGACCTCCCTCTCTCTCTCTCTCTCTCTCTCTCTCTCTCTCTCTACTTTTACCAATCCGACATTTTATTCTACTGATCGAGTCTTGCAGCGTATTTATCTATCGTTGCGTGAATATTCTCACATACAGACTTCTTGCAAGATTACATTAGTTATTTCATTTTGCTAGAACTGCTTCCTGATATACGAATTTGTACCAACGAGATAGATTATAATGGTCAACTACTGGTCTAGATTCAAAAGAATGGGCAGGAAATGAATAAAATTACTCTACGAATATATTTCTACAAACAAAATTCTACAGAGATCTTTCGAGAGTCTCACTGACAAGAAGAATCGTACAAATCTTCCAAAGATTTCTGTAGAGTTTGATTTTCATATCTATTTGTGCAGTTACTTAACCGTTGATTCGTTTCCTTATTATAAGACTCATATTACTATGAGTATTTTTCAATAACATAAGTGTTAAAGAAAGATGATGACTATGATGAAAAAGAAGACTACGAGGCGGAACTAATGTGTTACAGGAGAGAGAGAGAGAGAGAAGAGAGAGAGAGAGAGAGAGAGAGAGAGAGAGAGAATATTCGAATATTCATTCATTTGATATTGGTAGATGAAATTACTTGGAAAGCATTCATTAAAAAAGGCTCACTGATAGAATGCATTCGAAGGATATTGGATCACATCCAGATTACTTTAGCAACTTGTCTGAACGAAATGGGAGCCAGGAAGTTAGAGTGCAGGTCTATTAAGCAGAAGGACTGCCTGATTTTATTATGTAATCTGACGTCGCAAAAACTATGGTTATGCTGCCACGGGTGCTGCTTTGAGGGACATTTGACACCGAGGGATGGTTCACATTAAATTGATCGTACAAGAAAATGTCTATAAAGAATAATGAATACATATTTGTCATATTTTCCACTACATGATATAATTTAATATTTACCCTACCCTCTGCATGAAGGAATACACATATTTGTCAATACGTCTCTGTACATGAATGAATATAGATTTTTGTCAGTAATTTCCTGTGTATGAATAAATATACATATGTATTCTAATACACCACTCTGTAAGAATTGTTTTAAATAATTATCCTTACTGCTTTGCTTATGAAACCAATGTAAATACTAGTCAAAACCCTCTTGTTCTCAGACAACCAAATAAGCTTTACGTCGTCCCTTTGCTCCAAGAATATCAATAAAAAAAAAATATATATCGGTGGCAGATTCCTGGACGAGTGCGCAGATGGAGTTAGCTGTTGGATTAAGTTCTCTTTAAAACAACTCAAATAGTTGTTGGATTACGTTCTCTTTAAAATAACTCAAAATCATAATAATCAATAATGTTATTTGAAAGGAAAAAGCTACAGCAAAAACTGATAAGAAGAAAGTAATTCTTAAGTACAAATGCTAACTATAGCGCTGATTATGAATGTAGATCCTGTTACAGAGTGCTTTAATCGAATCATACTCCTCTTAATATCATAAAAATGCATAGGCAAACGCGGAGGTTACGAGAAAAGTACTCATACACAATTATATGAACACAACGAATCACGCGTTAGGACCACCAACGGCGCATGCGCAAAAACACCAAATCCCTTGAAACGCCTATAAAACTATTACTCTTTATAGAAGCGAACGTCAGCACCGGCCGAGATGAAATGCTACGCAAACGGCCAAAACAATATAACCTCTTGAACTTTTCATTAAGTTCTTATATGGCTATTTATATGCAACAGGAGGGAGAGTCGTGTTTTGGTCTGTTTTTCGTTGACTTTTTTTTGGAGTACTGTTGCTGGTGGTGTTACAGCAGCAAGGTCCGTTTTGCATCGATTTCGAAAGCGATTTTTTTAAGGGTTACTGAAAATGCTTGGTAGCGTATATCGCGAAGCTTTAGTTTGGTGGTCCATTTTTGGAAAATAAAACTGAAAAAAAAAAATAAAGTCATTCATAAACATCTCGTGATAGCAAGAGTCACTAAAATGGCGAAGAAATCCACAATGGTGTAAGCGTAAATTTAAATATCGAAAATATGTACATAAAAAGAAAGCTTTCGAGGCCTTCCCAGATTCTCCTTTTCAACCGAACAAGAGAATCGAGTAGGTTCTCGAAACTTCTAGTTTTTTATGAATTTGTAATATATTTATTCTTACACCCTTTTGGATTTCTTCATTAATGAAATCATTAATAGTAAGATCGAAAGAAAAGATTGATATGGCCTAATTATAGGAATACTATGTAAGCTTGTACCCATTCAGCCGATTAGAACAATGGGTAGTAGGCCGGGAGTATCGTTTATATATATATATATATATATATATATATGATATATATATATATATCATATATATATATATATCATATATATAGATATATATATATATATATAACTATATATAAATACATAACAGTCTGTAAAACCTATGCGTGTATCCCACAAAGTACATGTTAAGTGCAGAAACCCATTTGAAGTCTAAGGCTCAATTGTTATAATAAAATGCTGATAGTAAATGCATATTCAAAGTTTATCATAGCCGTTGTCGAAGGTCAATCATATTACAAAGAAAAAGTTGTCTGAAACGCCCGTTTGATTTCAAATATCATAAAATAAATGAAATAAAATACATAGAGAACAGGTGCTTTTGAATATCGAGAGAACGTAGATCAAGGATCAAAACAAAAAGATTGATGTTAAAATAAAATAAAAAGAATATATACACCAGCAGACATTATCACATGCTCTGCCACTCACAAACACGCTGACAAAAATGTAAATCCAATCAAATCCTCATTAAACCAACATGTTTACCAGCCAAGTAATGACGCAAAACACAACGATTTGCATTTATAATTTAAGGCCCTCGTGGGCGGGATTGGTGTGACTTACCTTCTGGTGTGGTCGGAAGAGTTCGAGGATAAAATTTAAGTAAATTATGAGATATACAAAAAATATGACTGATGGATTAATTTCTTGAATATCCGTTGCAAAAAGTTAAATTGAGTGAGTGAGTGACTGAAAAGATATAAATTAGCATTGCAACGCCTAAGGTTATTGTAGCTTCTGAGGGCCAGAAAAACTTTAAGAAAAGAAGGAATGAAATACATGATTATATGATTACAGACCATCAAACAAATTCTTTAACCATCAACGGCAACCTTCCTAGAGCTTTATCTTTTCATCTGTCTTCCTTACTTCTTAATGCGTTGCCATTTCACCCACTGATATAACCTTGTGTACATGAAAGCTAGGATAATAAATGAACGAAAATGACTCTATGTAGACATTCAAACACTTGCATAAACTTGTATATATGAAATCTAAGGCAATAAATTACTAAGTAAACAGCATTCACCCACTTACATAAATTGTGTACAATATAGCTAGAACAATAAATGACCAAAATTGTAAGCACTCAAACAATTACATAAACTTATATATATGACAGCTAGGGCAATAAATTACCAAAAATTATCCTAAGTAAGTATTCAAACACTTGCATAAACCTGTATACATGAAAGCTAGGGCAATAAATGACCGAAAATGACTATGTAGATCAAGGATCAAAACAAAAAGAACGTAGATCAAGGACAATTAGCGACAATGACGAGAGCAAATCTTACCTCATACAGCGTTACACAACCGCACCACCAGAGGACACTCAAATCACTCACCTGAAAAGGGAACGAAACAGCCATGAGTATGATTTCTATACAGGAATTGCACTAAAGAATGGCGGTAATTCCAAAGACAATGACGATTAAGTTAGATAAATGAATAGGGCAAAATCACGTTCTGTACGAAATTTTCTACACGTCGAGAATATTCGGATTTCGTGAGAATTCATACCATTAATTTGCAATCCTCCACAAAGAAAGAAGTCGTGTTATTAATAATGTCGGCAACAGAGGTTAACCTTCCATAATGTGCATTAAAGCAAGAAGTATCTTCAACAGAAATCAAGTCCACGACTGAGAGAAAATGCAATAAGAAGACATACAAGAATTGGTAATTGGCATGCAACGATAACTTATCAAAATAATTAAACAATTTGGACACTTTTTTTTTTTTTTACTGGATATCACATGTGCTCGACATTCCTAACTGATGAATAATAGAAAAACCAAAGATAAAACTTAAAATCATCGTCACTCTGTATTTTCAGGAACTAGCCATTCTCTCTCTCTCTCCTCTCTCTCTCTCTCTCCTATCTCTCTCTCTCTCTCTCTCTCTCTATATATATATATATATATATATATATAGATATATATATATATATATATATATATATATATATATATATATATAATATATATATATATATATATATATATATATATATATATATATATATATATAATATATAATTATAATCTAACACACACACACACATACGAAAAATAAACTGAAGGCAACTCGTTAATAACGAACGCGACAGCACATCGACCTAAAACCGACCCAATTAGCGAGAAAAATCCGGCCAATTGCTGCCCCCACCCCCCCTTCCCCCATAAAAAAACAAGACCGAGTCAGCGATAAACAATAAGGTTAGTTAGACTTCTGCCGTAATGACCAAAACACGGGCAAACACCGACCCACCTAATTCCGCCCGGCACCAATCAGTGCCCGCATCTCCGGGAGCAACAGGTGGTGGTTAGCTATCGATTACGTTAACGAGAGAGAGAGAGAGAGAGAGAGAGAGAGAGAGAGAGAGAGAGAGAGAGAGAGAGAGCCGGGCTCTTAGACGTGCGCTTCAAGTGGGTCATCGTGCGGGGTACTGTAAAAGGAATATTGGTGGGCCATTTACTGTTTTTTTTTTTTTTTTTACTTCCCTTTTGACCTGGTCAATCTCCCTTTGTTTCCACACGTTCTTTTATTATTTTTTGGAGGAAGAAGGAATGAGAGAGAAAGGGTGAAAGGGTAGCATTTCCCTTCGACTTTTCTTCCGGTTTAAAGTTTTGTGATCACTGACCCAATTTCTGAGAGGAGAAGAGAGAGAGAGAGAGAGAGAGAAGAGATAGAGAGAGAGAGATGAGAGAGAGAGAGGAGCAGAGAGAGAGAGAGAGAGAGGAATCACTATCGCTTATGAAGAAAGGAGGACATACTTAATAATGGAAAATACTTAACTAAGCACATTACGATGGTTGCATCAAATGTCTTATATGAAATTGGACTTTTAGTTTCGTACGCCTCCGTAACATTCTTAAAAAAAATCTTATGTACAGGTTTATAATAGAAAGTTATGCATTTACACGTATGCATAATCGTGTATATACACAACTCTCTGTGCGCACACCAAATGCTATACACAACTATCTCAGCTCACTTTAATAATAAAACCTTCACATGAAAACGCAAACATAAAACTACGGGTATTTATTTCGGATTTTACGGCCGAGCCGAAAAATGCCCCCTCACCAAAAAAAAAAAAAAAAAAAAAAAAAAAAAAAAAAAAAAAAAAATAAAAAAATCCGTCAGCATCCCGTCAACGCAGCTGGATATTTCCGCCATCCTGCCGTCAGCACCGGCGGTGGATATTTCCGTCAGCATCAACGGGGGGTGCGGGAAGGGAAGGGGGGTGGGGTGTGGATTTCCCCAACACGAGCCAACTTGACAATTTGCTTTTCGCGAATTTCGCCCAAAGGAAGCGATATCATATTTGTGGAAGAGTGGGGGGAAAACAACTATCACAGCGATACTGATGTGCGGACGCAAACACTTTACGAAGTCAGCGTTATTTTTCCGATAGTGTATGACAGGCTAAACTCGGAAAGTCTGGCCGAGAGCGGAGTGTTGGAATCATTTCAGCTGAACTTCAAACGCTCCAGAAATCTGGCCTACAGAAATCCACAGTGAACTACAAATGCATATATCCTGCTGATCGTCAGGAGCTTTCGAATATCCACTTATAATAATAATAATAATAATAATAATAATAATAATAATAATAATAATAATAATAATAGCTAACAAGATAATGCGGAATTACATGGACAATTTGAAACGTCCATGGAAGACATATACATGAATAAATTTCATAACAGTAAAATCATGAAATAAATGAGGTAGGTCATGGCAGCTAATCCAGTAGGTATTTTTTTTCTTAAATATCTACAAGTAAAACCCACCTCATGGCCTTTTGGAGAGGGTGAAATTCATTTAACCTATAACAGCAGTAAGTGTACTTATATTTTAGTGCATAAAGTTCTGTATAATTAAGTTATTTTCTCCTTCTGTCTAGTACCATAACCGGAGGCATGTACAAAAACCAAAGAGGAATAATTACTTAAAACGCATATATATATCATTATCGTTATGGTGGATCAGAATGCAATATATAAAAAAGAAGATATTCAATATTCACGATATAATTCAGTCTGTATCGAATTATTCTTGCTTTTTATAATCCCTCTCTTTCCAATTCTCTTCAAACCACATGACCCTCTTAAGGCTATCTTTGAAAATATTCTAAAGGAAATGCCAGAGTCTCTCTCTCTCTCTCTCTCTCTCTCTCTCTCTGAAAACTACCGTAACCTGAGGTCTACAATACGCCTTTCATTTATTTCACACCTTCCTTGAATCTTTGATGCCACTATCTCCGACCAGTATGGCTCGACCTATACTCTGTTTTTTTTTCATCTGTCCATCCGCCTATGGTGTTTGTGTATGGTAACACTGCGTCCCGGTAAATAATTACGCTGTGTGTAAGTGTTAGGTTAAATAAAAGGATATCTGGGTGTACATTTGCAACTGAAAAGTGTTTTAATAATTTACTGTATGCGAATTACACCGTTAATATTCGAAATAGGATATTATTATAAATGTTAAATGTGAGCTGAATGT
>NC_087208.1:30043939-30078939 GCF_015104395.2 Macrobrachium nipponense | reverse complement strand
GAGGATGTGGAGTTAGGGGGGAGGGAGAATGCCGGGGGAGAAATTAGACAAGACAATATGGACGAGGATGGGAAGAGCATGAGTTGAAAGACACGGAATTAAACGAGAAGGAAAAAGTAGGAATAGTGACAGAAGGAGAACGAAAGGAATACTGAATAACAGCAGTCCATGAAGCCAAGGATGTGAAAAAGGACAAGCGCTTTACGTGGAAAAAGTAGAAGCCGAGAAATGGAATTCAACACCAGGATGGAAAAGTCGGGAAACCAAAAAGAAGTTAAGAGGGAAAAAGAACAGTAAGATGCAGAGAGAGAGAGAGAGAGAGACTGAAATGGTGTGGAGGAACCGGTACACACCGGAAAAAGACCAACGCCTTGGTAAGAAAAAGTAGAATGGGAAGAAAACGAGATTCTAAAAAGAATAAAGAGCCGGAGGAGGAGGAGGAGGAGGAGGAGGAGGAGGAAAGAACAGAGAAAAAAAATGAGAGATACCAGGAGGAGGAGGAGGAGGAGGAGGAGAGAATAGAGAAAAAAATGAAATGCCATGGGAGGAAAATAGACAGCACGGAAAGGAAGATAAATAAAGGACTAAAATAAAACTGAAGGATGAGCAAAAGAGATAGAAAAGAGAAAAGGCAAATTAAAGATGGAGCAGACGCCGACTAAGGAAAGATGAAGAGAAGGAGAGAATGACATAAGCATTATTAACTAACTCGTTTAGGGACCACGCAGTACACTAGAATGTACACCATGCTCCTTCCTTAACATTTGGGCTATAATTCCTTAAAATATTCCTCATGTTCGTTTAATGACATAATGACGGATATGTCCAGTTATTATGCATTTGTTATCTTTGAGAGAGAAATTATATGAGGCCAGCAGGGTCGAATCATTTGCATTGAAGGGCAAGAAATTCAATGGGGCCATGTTGCATTTTCAGTGGAATTAATCGTATATGAAATACAATCAATAATAATAAACATTGGCGTCAGTGTTTTAGAGAGAGAGAGAGAGAGAGAGAGAGAGAGAGAGAGAGGAGAGAGAGAGGAGAGAGAGAGAGAGAGAGAGAAAGTACACATATAAACGGAAATATCATTTATGCTCTGTGAATGGAAGTATTATCTATACATATAAATTGAAATACAATTTATATGAATACTTGAAGTATACAGATAAATGGAAATATAATGCATATGTAAGGCTACACTTGAACCATACATATAAATGAAAATATAATTCATATGTATACTTGAAGCATACATATAAATGGTAATATAATTTATATTAAGAGCCATGCCGCTCAGGTATGCTGCATTCTCCGAAAAACTGATACGAATGATACGAATTAATAAAAAAAAAAAAAAAAAAAAAAAAATAAGAGTACAATGGATGCCATTCAAGGGGAAAATTTCACGAGGATTTTGAAAACTGAGTCAACTTTCGCGCCAGTTCTTCGAATGCCTCATTAGCAAGTGTTTCCCTCATCTCCGCCTTTTGTTCCCGAAGGTAATTTGTCAGCCTTTCTCAAGAAACATTCACTTTTGCAGACAGGTACTTGTTTAGTCTTCCTTGGCGCGTGCTAACCTGTTTATTCGTGTGTTTTTTAACGCTTATAGTCAATGGCGTTGTGGGAAAAATTTTTCCACAAAAGACTTCAAAACACAAAGGGGAAATACTTTTCTTACCTCCGTGTACACCCACACACACACACACACACACACACACACACACACACACACACACACACACACATATATATATATATATATATATATATATATATATATATATATATATATATATATATATAACAGTGCACTCAATCCCGGAAGAAGATATGATCTTCCAGACTGATACAGGGAATATGGAATATTCCGACTGACGGTTCGTATATGAAGTGTTTAACGCTGTGGCAGTTTTCTGCGAAGGTGGTTCATCCACGATTCAGTAGACAAAGTATAAATGTCTTAGTGACCGTACTTTCTGGGTCCAGTTCTGTTAGGAGAAACAGCCTAATAGGAAACATACAGGCATGCAAACATAATAGCACACAGTGTGTGTCTGTGTGATTGATTGAGGGGCTTTCTAACCAAGCGAGCTAATGTCTTGCACCGTCTCAAATATTTCTTGGATATTGAGGGCTTTCCTTTCCTAAACCTCTTTCAAACCATCTAGCCAGCGTTTTCTTGCCCTTCCTCTCGCCCTCCATTCTCATACTTCAGAATTCTACACTTTTCAGCATCTTAGTCATTCTCTTCCTATGGCAGAATTATTTCGAAAAATATTCTGATCCTGTATTACGTTTAATCTTTTAACTAATCCTTTTACCTCTTCTTCTATGTATCTCCACATTTCTCAACTTTTCAAACCGTTCATATCAACAGTTCTACCTTTTTTTTCTTTTTATTCGTATTCACTCTAAACATTTCGCTGCAATGGAGAGCTGGTCCGGCAAGCACTTCATATATACCTAACAGTGGTTCCATAGACAAAAATCTCTCCCCAGTCTTTTGGAAAGTCCTTGCCATGATCATTGCATCATCTGCCCTGTAAAACACTTCTCTCGCCTTATCATACCATCATGCATTATATTTACTCGCAAACACCCATAAAAATCAATTTCCTCCATTCTTCATCTGTTCATATTAACATTCGTTGCTCTCTCTTCCTCGTTTCCATCTAACCTCATCACCCTACTCTTGCTCACAGTCTCTCGCTGATCTCAACACCTTCAGTCTTTCACTTGTTTCTGCATCTTCTCTTCATTTTCCCCCAACTTTCAATCATAAGTATCTTTACTTTCCCACACCAAAAATATGTTCAGATATATTCCAGTCACTACTCTTCCCGCCATCAACCAACTTCCTCTTTCACTTACGTTGCATTAAAAAATAATCTAACAAATTCGCCCTTTTCTCTTTGCAAAGTACACTTACAGCTACCTTTCTGTGCAAAGCCTTTCTTGTAAACAAGTCGCTTTCAAACACATTTCCCTAAAATTCTATGTTCACTATTGCTCACTACCACCTTTCCTACCAACGACGGATTCCTTTTTCTGTCCCCTACATTTACATCTAAGTCACCTAGCAAAATTACCTTTCATCAACCTTGAAATTAAACCCTCATAATGCATGTATGTATATATGTATGTATATATGCATGTATGTATAAAGCTGAACCATTAATAACACAATCCTCTTTCAACCTCCTTCCAGATTTCCATCCACAGTTGACGTTGTCATCCAGACCCTCATCTCTGAATCACTTTTTCTCCAGTTCCATTTTTGGCCTCCCATCTGGTTCTGACATCAGTACACGACGTTCGACAGATTTGCCTCCGTAAAAGAAATATTAGTTCTGTCACTACTAGGAGAAACGCCTCGGTCGAAGACTCCCACGATTTATCACTGAAAACTCTTATATTTATCAAACTGCGTTTTAAAAGAAAAATCTTGTACACATCACCGAAAATAAGAAACAAATAAGAAACAACTGGTGATGAATATAATAAATATTAAAAAATTATTTATATACGCAAATATGAATACATACACCGCACAAATATGGAATCAACGGTTATATTCATCACGACTTTTTATTTACACCTGTAAACAACCGTAACGATTTGGTGGCATCAGGCTACCTCTTCCCATCTTCCCAAATATACTGTTTTATTACCTCGATGTTGTGACGCCAGTTTTAGTGGCCATAAATCAATCAATGACTCAGTGTTAATCAGTGATCCTTGAATCAAAGGGTCAGTGACTGAATTAATCCTACTACTAGGCTCATCGTTTCACATCCAACGTGTTTTCCTTCCTCTTCTAACCTTTGTGGTTAAGTTGCTTCGGGTCTGGGCTAGGAACGGACATTAGTCATGGCTAAGCTCCTTCGGGTGCGGGCTAGAAACGGACATAAGTCGATCGTCCTGTCGTCATACTGGGCTGTTACATAAAAGCAATACATACGTACACACGACTGTTACTCCACTTGTTTTCAACACAGACAGAAAATTCCACAACTATTCCCGGCTGAAACTTCTGTTTACGCGTGTTTATGCAAAAGAGCTTTCGAACGGAATAAAGAATTGTTGTAAGCACGTAGCTCTTCGGCGTCCAGAATTCCGTGTATAAAATATTTTACCGCGTCTACCAGGGAATTTTCTTCCAAGTTTTTTGTTATAACTTTTTTTTTCTTTTTTATCTCCGACATCTTTCGCGGACCATAAGACACACATAGCCCCTTTAAAACGACAAGGGAAAACCCTTTTTTATTTCGCTTATCGAGTTTGCATAACCCTCTCGGAGGCCAGCAAAACTGTTGCCAAATTTTGAAATGTGGTTTACCCTCCTTTATAGCCTCTACCACAAAGACTGATTCCATAACAAAAAGAACGAAAATATGGCCACATGAAATTCTGTTTCAATGACTAAACCTCTCGATATCTGTGAGAAAGGAAGAAAGCACAAAAGCTGGCTTAAAATCCAACACTATATATGCAACACAATAAAATAAAGCTTAAAAAGTGGCTTTCAATTTGACACGAAGTGAAATTGCGTTCTGAATGAAGCAGAGCTAAACTCGAAGCATTAAACGGAAAAACTCTGAATAATCTCGCTGCAGATTTCCTCCGGTTTAGGAAATTTATTTGAAAATGTTTAACGTTGGGGATCTTTCACCGTGGTGTTACTGAAAAAAAAAGGACGTCATAAAGAAACAATCTTTATAGTATATCGCAGTACTCTTTCGTTTTACATTATTTTTCAATTACAGTTACCCGAAGAAGCAGCATTAGCAAATAAGAAAAAAAATTATAAAACATAAACCGACTTGCTTGTGAAATCTAATGGGCTGTGACAGACCTATCAAATTCAAATACATAAATATACATCAAACAAGGACCTCATACGATACTGTTAAGTCTGATAATAGACTATTTTCTTTATAATCAGATTTTCGTAATTTTCACTTTGTTTCGAATGGATTTCACAGTATGAAGGGTCTGAGCTTGATCCCGGCTCAGGTCAATGGATATTCATCTGTGTGTGATAAGGTAGGGATGGGATATCAGCAGACACTGTCCGGTTCTCCCTGTCCCAGTCTGGGAACTGACTAAAATGAGAAGTAAGTATTTCTTCGGCATCGTGAATGGTAGCAGTAATGGATATGGGACCGAGGAGGGAGCTAAAAGGCGTGGCTTGTGACGTCATGGATCAGCTCCACGCACTTTGATTGGTCCTAATTTTCCCCATCCCTATACTATTCCAGACTTGGAAAATATGCGTCTGACAATCGAGAACTTTCCGGGAGGGCCACACGAATGACAAGTGGGTAAAACTGTTAGAGGTAAAATCCTCAGTACCGACTAAATAAATGATAGATGATTTGATTTGATTATAGAATTCAGGCTAAAGGCCAAGCACTAGGATATACGAGGTCATTCAGCGCTGAAACGGAAATTGACGAAGCAGTTGCACTATGAATCAACTGTTAGAAGAGGGTGGATAGCAAGGTGGAAGAAAGATACGAACGGAGGTGCAGTAAAAGGAACAAAAGTGGTTGCAGCTAGGGGCCGAAGGTACGCTGCAAAGAACCTTAAGTAACACCTACAATGCACCGCATGAGGTGCACTGACGGCACTACCTGCCTACGAGGAAATAAATGATAGTAAAAAGCCGAGCAATAAAAATATATATCCTGAAAAAACATAACATTAAACGTGAATTTTAAAAAACCCAATTGAAATAAAAAGAAAATTTCAGTTAAAAGGGGAAAAATTTCGAGTGAAGAAATTTCCAGGGACAAAAAAAATAATAAAAAATAAAAAGCCTTTCAAATTAATGTAGAATACTCCTGGCGAGTATACAAGACTCCTGATTAATCCGGAAAATCCCAGACGAATAAAAGGGAAAAATAAAATCCTGGGTCATAAGAGGTCACAAACAGGCGGAGACTGAGGAATGTTCTTCGAATTTCATCATATCTCTTGTTTACCTCCGCCGCAGGTTTGGCTTTTCACATAACGGCGTTGACTTAAGGTTCCCTGCCTTCTAGGAATGTCGTCTTGGGAACACAAGACGCTTCCGAGAGAGAGAGAGAGAGAGAGAGAGAGAGAAGAGAGAGAGAGAGAGAGAGAGAGACTAATATACAGTAATATTTGAGAGATGAGAATTCGTCATCAGTGGGAAGAGAAGAAAGGTTTATTGGTGGTTAATGAGAGAGAGAGAGAGAGAGAGAGAGAGAGAGAGAGAGGACTTAATATAACGGTTTAATATTGGAGAGATGAGAATTCGTCATCAGTGGGAAGAGAAGAAAGGTTTAATGGTGGTTAATGAGACAGAGAGAGAGGGAAAGAGAAACAAGTATTAGAAACTTGTAAAGCTGTAAATTAATGTTTAAGAAACGAGAATTGCACAGATTCTTGAGAAAGAAAGAGGGAGGGGGGGGGGGGGGGGGTGAATTAGTTCCGTGATTCATCATCAGTGGGGAGAAAAAGATGGTTTAATGATTCATATGAGAGAGAGAGAGAGAGAGAGAGAGAGAGAGAGAGAGAGAGAGAGAGAGAGAGAGAGAGATATGCTGTTTGGTGGTATCTACCAACGAAATTGATTTGCATTACACCAAACCATAGGAACAAATCTGTTAATCGAAAAATAAATTTTTAAAATGAACAAAAAATATAAGAATATAAGTCATTATTATAATTATCATTATTATTATTATTCAGACGATGAATCCTATTCATATGAAACAAGGCCACAGGGGCCACTGACTTGGAATTCAACCCTCATATGACAGTCTTTCTAAAACACATCTAGATGAAGGTAATATATGTTTACAACTATGATAATTACACCATAAACTCTTCACGAACATGAAAAAATCTGTAGTAGCAATAGTACTGGTCGTGTAGTGACAGGTAATAAATGAGGAATCTACTTTTCCTGTTGTTGGCTACATTGTCTTTCTTGATTCATCTGGGCATTTTTAGACGAATTCTACCGTAAAATAGGAATTAAAGAAAAAAAGAAGTGGGAAAAATGCTGAAATGAACGAGTGCGAGGGGGATGACCAAGCAGCTAGGGCCAGTTCACATAGTTATGATAAGCATCTACAGAGGTCAGCGAACAATCATAAGAAGAATATAACTTGGACCTATTAAAAAAAATTACAGTAACATTCATATTTACCACATGGGTGACCAACCTTGAGGAAATGGGATGTGTGTACATATAATACATGTATATAAATATATATATGCGCGTATACATACATTCATACAAAAATATATGTATATATATATGTGTGTGTGTGTGTGTGTGTGTGTGTGTGTAATGTTACGCAAATCTGAAAACACCATTATTGCCGAATAATACGTAATGTATTAGTAAAAAAAAACTGACATGCTGACACGACAAAGCATATTCAGCAACAAAGAAACCGATAAATCAATAAACAAGTCAATGCAATAAACTATATAGCATAATAAAAGCAATAAGCTGCAGGGAAGGCGATGTTTAAGGCAACGAAGATACCTCGTCTATGCCAACATGTGCTTTAATCTTCATTCCTTTCCGCTCCTGACATAATCATTATTAACGAGCATCAAAGAAATTGTGAGGGCGTCTCTCTCGTCTCTATGCAGGAAGGAAATAGCTCATTTTTGGGATAAGGAATGTCCGTCACTATTATTATTATTATTATTATTATTGAAAAATTGATTATTATATTATTATTATTATTATTATTATTATTATTATTATTATTATTATTATTATTATTACGCACGCACAAGCTTTCCACTAAAAGAAAAATCGCTGCATCGGATATTAATCACTGCGATTAAGTTCTTGTAATCCTCAGTCAACGTATTCTTGTTGACAAATTGTTTGGAACGATACAACCTGATTCAGAGCAGTCTATCTCCCACTTTCAACGTGACTGTACCACATGTAAATGCATATAAATGCACGAGAGAGAGAGAGAGAGAGAGAGAGAGAGAGAGAGAGAGAGAAGAGAGAGAGAGAGAGAAACTCCAAATCTCAACATATAAGAATTTCCATTTCAAAAGCATACGAGCATGTCACGCCATTCTGAGAGAGAGAGAGAGAGAGAGAGAGAGAGAGAGAGAGAGAGAGAGAGAGAGAGAGTCTTGCTTTTAAGTGGATTAACAGTGCATCGGTTTTACTCTTCTCTTCAATTAGAGAGATTCGGTTGGAGCTTTGTGAAAATCCCTCTTTAGAATTTCCAAATAAAATCCGCCCAAATATCAAGACTGTTTGTCTGTCTGTCTGTCGTCCTTTTGTGCTTTTATTTTCATGCAAAAGTGACGCTAATTATAACGAGAGTGATATAGCAAAATCATCTGTTATACATTTCTCAATAAGACCTCCGTAACGATATTGTCAAACTTTTCTGAAAAGCCAGGAAAAAATATAAAAACTCATCGCTTCCATTGCTCGAAATATTCACGAAATGATGATAATGATCAAGAATTGTAGTCACTCTTCAGAAGGGAGTAGAAATTTTATGACATAGATTAATAGAATTTCAAAATAGGATAGGAACTTAATCGTTGCAATGTTTAAATAATTTTAGTAACTTCACGAGATAAATTCATACAAGCTAAAAAAGAACTCATAAAAGTCAGTGATGAGTTACGAGAGAGTAAATGAATATTCGAAGGTAGAGGTTTTACAAATCTATCTCATGTAACATTTCAAATTTCTTCTCAAGAATTATTACACGTTACGTATGTGTACAATTCTTCGTCATTATCATCATTTTGTAAAGATTTCATATCATATCGCTGTTTAGGTTTAAATTTAAAATATATAGAAGATGATTTATTTATAAACCTGTCATCAAAACGCTTGTAACTTAGTTTTGTGAAAGACAACAGAGGGACGAACAGTCTTGATATTTAGGAGGTTAATATATATAATATATATATATATAATATATATAATATAAATATATATATATATAGATATTAATGAATGTGTATTAATGCCCCCGACAACATATTAATATAAAGATATAAAGTATATCTATATAATATAATAAATATATTAGATATTATATATATATATATATTATAATATATTATATATAATATATATATATATAATAGATATATATATTATTATATATAATATATATAATTATATATAATAATGTTTGCTATTATGCCCACACATAATAATATTCATAAATATAAATATATAAATAGAAATAATATATATAATATATATAATATATAATATTAATATTATATATAATATCTATATATATCTATATAGCGAGAGAGAGAGAAGGAGAGAGAGAGAGAAGACAGAGATGAGAGAGAGAGAGAGAGAGCTTCCACATTAACTGTTCCATAAACCGTCAGGGAAGTCTCCAAACAGCAAAGCGTGACCACACTATATACTATACGTGTACACCGTCTTTAACACATTCATCTAGTAAACACTCTCCCGCTTCCAGAATATTCAGCTCCACACTTTCCAATACCTCTTTCATACAGTCTATCTAAGTCTTTCTCCTCCCATCCAACTTAGCATTTCTGAACTAAACGCTCTTTTCACCAAGCTACCGTCATGCATTCTTTCCAATTGACTGGACCATCTTGCAACACTAACCGAAGCTATGTAACGTTTTCAGTGACTTAATAAATTAATTATTTCCACATTTTTTTTACCCTGCCGTTCATATTACGCTGCATAATCTATAAACCCAATTTATCTCATATGTAGTATATGAATATTTATCACATCACCGTGATTCATATACATGCATTAAGCTATAAATGTCCTTTTATTTCCAAATGGCTCTACCTTGGAATTAATATATTTTCATATATGTTAACCGAAGTGGAATTTCATATATACATACATATATGCGGGAACTTTCTATTTACTTTTTTTCTCCCTACAGGAAACCTCCTCTCACAGCTTCTTCCCGAATCCTCGCGAGTAATCAAATCTTGGAAACTTCTACGACATTTCCTAGAATTAATTCGGAATCCGAGCGTTCTCCACCTAATGCAGATATGCAAGAACACAAGCATTATTCATGTCCTCCGCTTATTCTCTATTCTCATTGACAACAAAGCGAAACTCTTCAGACTTTAATTTATATTCAGCCGAGGGGAAAAATCATTATTTCCTTTCCTTATCCTTTCTTTCCTTTGAAGGAAAAATGGAAGGAAAAAACGAAACCCCTCCAGGATGAAAAGATACATTTTTTATTCTCCGCCTCCTTTCTTTGGACGCGTAAATTATCAATTCATGTTCTATTTCCTGGTAATTTGAGCTCCTGCAGAACATAGAAACTGGAAAGGGGTAAGGAAATATACCAGCCAACAGCATCAAAATTGCCATAAACTACTAAAAATACAATCTAAAAATTTCTTACGCTCGACACCCACAGAACTGTATTTACAACAACATGCAAGTAGGGAGAAGGAGAGGAGAGAGAGAAGAGAGACGAGCATGCAGAGAGAAGAGAGAGAGAGAGAGAGAGAGAGGAGAGAGAGAGAGAGAGAGAGAGGAGAGAGAGAATTTTGCAAGCCTCGATTGAGGAGCAATCTAAAATGAGAAAAGTTATCTAAGAGGCGAATGCCCTCTTCTAGATGCAGTCAAGGGGCACATGAGAAATTTATTTACTAAGATTTGGCCTTAAAAAAGGAATTAAGAGCCTGACGAAACGAGGTTCTAATGAACAAACATACAAGCAATCACGCAGAGGAGAGAGAGAGAGAGAGAGAGAGAGAGAGAGAGAGAGAGAGAGAGAGAGAGATTGTACCTGGTTGAGACGTTAAATTAATTCCAGTACATAAAAGCATTTTAAAACTTGTATTCACAAACTCAGACGCAAACGTGTGCATATAAATGTATGTATGCATGCATACACACACACATATATATACATGTTTTATTTTGCAGAAGATCGTACACTATGAATATTTAACTAATGAACAATAACACCAAAGTAATAACATCATATACAACGGCTTATCTTTTTACAGCCTAACAAGAGAGAGAGAGAAAAAAAACATAAATATTATGGCTTCATAAACTTGATATTATGAACATAAAATATACATGTATATATTTACGTACTTAATAAACTGGAAGGCTATATTAACCCGTGTGCTGACTTAGGAAGAGCAATCCTACCTTAAGCCCATGATTATTATGAGAGAGGTTCGAGAGCTCTGAGAATAATGCGGCATGTAACATATGCACAGAATACAATACCTCCTCTCAGCGTGCATATTACGAACCTTCATACGGGAATACGCCATTGATAGATATTAACTACCGACAGAATTGAAGATAGGGCAGTGTGGATTGCATCTAAACGGTAATTCGCCCTTTCGCGAAACAAAGAAATGCATACAACTATAGAACACGTTATGAAGTAACGACATTTTTTTTTAATTAGCCGAAAGATAAAAAATACACGTTAAACAGTATCCGTCTGATGTGGAAAGTAATTTGTTGAGAACGACTACTTTTTTTTTACGATGACAACACTGAGATTGCTGTAAACATGGGTCTGCGAGAAGGGTGCATTCCCTCCAAAGTTGCTTTACATTTTTATAGATGAGGTAAGAGAGAGACTTAGAAAATGGCCGTTAAGAGGGTTGAAAGCATTGGTTAAAAAAGCAAGATGACAGAGATTATTATTAATAAAATCAGATTAAGAGGGTGAAAGAATGACCGGCTAGTGGAGGAATTAATACCACTATGAGTGGTTGAAGAATAGAGGTCTCGTATTCATACCGGTCTCACTGAAGGCACTGTTAAGCCGAGTCCGTATTAAGGAAATGGTGATTGGGAATCGAATGATAATTTCAAAGAAAATGTTAAAACATGGATTTGTGCAAAGAGTAAAGTAAGAACAAACTGGAACATACGAAGTTCCGGTACTAGTGGACTCGAACATCCAGAATGAACGATGTTTCACGGAAGATAGGGGTGAGGGACGGAATGTGTGGTGGTGGAGGGGGTAGTTGGGGGGGGTGGGGGGGGGGGCGGAGGTTGAGGAGCTGCTGCTGCTGCTGATGATGATGATGATGTGCTTTCAGGAAATGCAGCAGCTGGTATTGAGGTCTTTTGCGCTTGGAGTTCATCTCCTTGATTAATATGAATATGTTATGTGGTAGGTATTGTGTGCGCGAGTGCACATTCTTTTCATACGTATAAATTACACATATTACTTCCATGTAACGCAAATATGGAAGTATATTCTTGACGTATGAAACTGGTGTGAGTGATGTATAGGAAAGAGATCTTTCCACATTGCAAAGAATCAAAACAGGACGAACTGAAACTTCGGACAAACAACTTACAACTTCGGACAAACAACTTACAAAAGTATGAAATCAAGAATCCCATCCACTAATCACTGAAAAGGAGGGGGGGGGGGAAGGCTGGAAGGGGTGGGAGACCATATTATACACACCCCTTTCCTAATGGATTCTCCTGCCACCACCCCCCACCCCCCAACACCCTACCAGGTTTTCCACCCCTCCCCCGTCCCAACCACCCAGGGAGAACTCCCTTTATATGCGCGGGAGGATCGCCAATTTGTTTTCCTCGGGGCGAAATTTCTCATCGCGATTCATAATAGCAATATAAATTGCAGGCGTAAGGTACAAAGCCTAGAGGGAAATCAACCCGGACGGCCATTTTTTTTCCCTCTCTCTCTCTCTCTCTCTCTCTCTCTCTCTCTCTCCTAATTCCATGCACCTGTTATGACGTTAATTTACTTTTTATTATATCTATATAAAATAATATCTTATTTTATTCTATCACCATTTCTATTTGCTTTCCTATGCATGGCCGAGTATGAATATTTTACAATCCGCTTGATCATTATTAATCCCATTCACACCAAGTTTATCCTAGTTTTGTATTATACATCATTTTCATCTAGCCCTATTCCTAACGGGCAGAATCACGTCGCTGCTCTAATTTTGTCTGGTTCAGCGCATATTTTTACTTTTTCAACATCATTATTTTCGAATATTTATTTTTTGTAACAAAGTGAGGGCTATGGGAAACGTTCCGTAATGGACAGAGAGAGAGAGAGAGAGAGAGAGAGAGAGAGAGAGAGAGAGAGAGAGAGAGATTGGTCCGGTGGGGAGAGGAGGTAGGAAGGTTAATTTCGAGAATAATTTCAAAGTGATATTGGCGATGTTTTGCGGTTGAA
The DNA here is from genome assembly GCF_015104395.2 of Macrobrachium nipponense. Lineage (NCBI taxonomy): Eukaryota > Metazoa > Arthropoda > Malacostraca > Decapoda > Palaemonidae > Macrobrachium > Macrobrachium nipponense. The sequence goes on along the minus strand of NC_087208.1, from coordinate 30,065,722 downwards.
GGCAATAAAGGTTTATTCAATAAACGAGGAAATTGCTTGTTCATGTGTGGAATGCATGTTCTGTGTCTGTTATCATTTTTATTTTTTCATATGACGTGAATATATCGGATAATTCCGCAAGATATACACATACAGAGGTCGGATCCGGGGACTCCGTTTGGGAATGCTGCAGTCAAATTAATTATCTAGACTTTTAAAGGAAATTCTAATTGCGCTTTTGGGCATTACTCGCAATAGCATCGAGTAAATAATTCATTTAAAATTCATGGATAAACAGGCTATTTAATTACGGGAGCGTATATACCTGCTATTTCAAGTGAGCTGCTTTGAATCTATTCTTTGCATCCCACCTGTCCTTATGTATTATAATATATATATAGATATTATATAATATATTAATATATATAATATATAATATATATATATAATAATTATAATATATGGTATTATTAATATATATATATATATATATATATAGATATATATATATGTAATGTAATGTATAGATATATATAATATATATATATGTATATATTATATATATATATATAATATATATAATATAATATATGTATAGGTATGTGTAATATATAATATATATATATATATATTATATAAATATATAATATATGATATATATATATATATCTATATATATATATATATTATATATATAATATATATATATGTATTTATATATATATATATATATATTATATAGTATATACCTATATACATACCAGCTTCTCAACAGGTATTTCAGGATGAGATAGTTAAGCTAACCCAATTTTTTTTTTCACTCTGGTTGCGACCATCAAAGTCACCCTAACCACCACCTACTAAAATCACTGCTTAACGAAGAATGACCGCAATGTTTCTCTTAAGAAAAAAAAACACCCAACTGCCTACTCATCTTTTATTCTTTACATACTCAATGAGTTCACCAATATTATTCTTCTAAGTAGAAAAAAAAGGAACCCCTACTGATAAGAAATGAATGATCAATGAGGACAATAAGGTCTCGCAGTCGTAGAGAACAGGTTATGAACAGGTCGTTAAAAAGGTCACGCAATTGCACAAGGGTATACGAAACCAAGTCAGGGTCATGAGCAATTTCCAGTGGCACGGAAGATCATGTCGGTAAAGTCACGACCGTCCTTGTCGGAAAGGAAATCAATATTATTGTGTAACGCTATTAATATTTGGGTCATTTGTGCGTGGGTCTGTGTGATTGCGTGTCTGTGCATATGCGTGAGCCCGTGTGATTGTATGTTTGTGTGTGCGTGAGTCTGTGTGGTTGTATGTTTGAGTGTGAGTGAGTCTATATGATTCCATGTTTGTGTGCGTGAGCCTGTGGCTGTGTTTGCGTGTGCGTGAGCCCGTGTGGTTGCATGATTTGTGTGTGTGAGAGAGAGAGAGAGAGAGAGAGAGAGAGAGAGAGAGAGAGAGAGAGAGAGATATGAAGGCAAGTTTTAACACAGAGAAACAGCAGCAAAGAAAATAATCTTCCCTGGAACGACGCAAATACACGAACCGTTCTTTTGAAACTGGAGTCGCGATATCATGGCATTTTTCTCTCACTGTTTAGTTTCTGAACAGAAAACAAGATACTCCGCCGTTGTTTCGTCATCTAAATGTTTGCTTGAGGTAAGTTCGAGAGAAGAAGTTTGCTGTTTATGAAAGTAGGGAGAATGTGAAGCGAAAACATGATATATTTCGTTTCAGTGTTGCTTCAGTGCTCGTAAAGTAGAGTTTACATTCTGGTCTAATAATAATAATAATAATAATAATAATAATAATAATAATAATAATAATAATAATAATAACACTAGGCATGATCCCAAGATCCCTGAAAAGGAATCTGGAAAAACTAGAGGCTAAAGTAGCTCCAGGACTCATGCAGAAGAGTGTGCTCCTAGAAACAGCGCACATAGTAAGAAAAGTGATGGACACCTAAGGAGGCAAGAATCCCACACTATAAACACCATTCAGTCGAATTGGAGGACTGTGATAGACCATAATAATAATAATAATAATAATAATAATAATAATAATAATAATAATAATGCAAATGCCGGGCATTCGCTTGCTATGTGGTGTATGGTTTCATTTTTCGTATTGCATTTCCTACATATGGGAGAGATGTTATTTCCGTCTATCGTTCTTTGAACATATCTGGTTCTTAGGGCCTGATCTTGTGCCGCTATTATCATTCCTTCAGTTTTCTTCTTTAGCTCTCCCCTCTGTAGCCATTGCCATGTGTCATCGCTGGCTAGTTCTTTAGTCTGTCTCATGTATTGTCCGTGCATTGGTTTGTTGTGCCAGTCCTCTGTTCTGCTTGTCATTCTCCTGTCTCTGTATATTTCTGGGTCTTCGTCTACTTTTATTAGTCCTTCTTCCCATGCACTCTTGAGCCACTCGTCTTCACTGGTTTTCAGATATTGCCCCAGTGCTCTGTTCTCGATGTTGACGCAGTCCTCTATACTTAGTAGTCCTCTCCCTCCTTCCTCTCGTGTTATGTATAGTCTGTCCGTATTTGCTCTTGGGTGTAGGGGTTTGTGTATTGTCATATGTTTCCTGGTTTTCTGATCTATGCTGCGGATTCTGCCTTCGTCCATTCCACTATTCCTGCGCTGTATCTGATTAATGGTACTGCCCATGTGTTTATGGCTTTTATCATATTTCCGACGTTGAGTTTTGACTTGAGTATCGCCTTGAGTCTCTGCATATATTCTTTCCTGATCGTGTCCTTCATCTCTTGGTGTTTTATGCACTGAATCATGCAAGAGACGCATGATTCAGTGGCAAAACCCTCCACTGGAGCCTGTGCAAGAAACATCAGGTACCTTGCAGTAATAAGTGGTACGAGCACCAACCTGAGGGAGTGATAGAAAACGATCAGGCAAAGATCCTCTGGGACTATGGTATCAGAACAGATAGGGTGATACCTTCAAATAGACCAGACGTGACGTTGATTGACAAAGTCAAGAAGAAAGTATCACTCACTGATGTCACAATACCATGAGACACCAGAGTTGAAGAGAAAGAGAGGGAAAAAATGGATAAGTATCAAGATCTGAAAATAGAAATAAGAAGGATATGGGATATGCCAGTGGAAATTGTACCCATAATCATAGGAGCACTATGCACGATCCCAAGATCCCTGAAAAGAAATCTAGAAAAACTAGAGGCTGAAGTAGCTCCAGGACTCATGCAGAAGAGTGTGATCCTAGAAACGGCGCACATAGTAAGAAAAGTGATGGACTCCTAAGGAGGCAGGATGCAACCCGGAACCCCACACTATAAATACCGCTTAATCGAATTGGAGGACTGTTATAGAGCAAAAAAAATAAATAAATAAATAAAAATAAAATAAAATAAAATAATGCAAAAATATTTCACAAAACGCCATTTTAATTTGGTATCAAACTACAGACACAATGTTGGAACGTTATCTATAAAGTAATCACGATAATAATAAAATACAACAATAGCAATAATCATTTGTTATAACAACCGAAAAGTTCGTTTATTTGCTAATAAATGCGCTGAAAATTGCACGCAAGAATGTGTGCAACGATATAATAAACATCGTTTGCTTTGTGTGACTGCGCGTCTGAATAATAATACTCATTTCACGAGTGCAATGATGAATGACTTAAGTTAATGACATTCTAAGAGAAAATACTGCTGAGCGTGTGTGTGTGTGTGTATGTGTGTGTTTGTGTTCTTTTGTGCGCGCGCGGGTGCGTACATTTGTAAGTAACATATCTCAGCGTGCAAGAGTAGTTGTCCGTGAGCGTGCATGTTCGTGCGTACAGGTGTTTCACCCGGAACCCACAATCAGACACAAATGGAATGCGTTCAGTTCCACCAAACGGGAAACCAGGAGCAATATATCCTTCCCCTATCAGCTGTGTGTGTGTGTGCACACAGCGGTGACCTTGGATCACCTCTCTCTCTCTCTCTCTCTCTCTCTCTCCAATCCGGCAATTGGAAGCGAATGACGAGTGTGATGCCCCGGGACCTTTGATGGCTGCTGTACGGCAACAGCGAATGATGATGGCTGGAAACAAATGCCGTTGGCCGGCCGTCTCCCCGAGTCACAGTTTTCATACGTTTCCGGATACAGTGGTGCTCCCAGTCCGTGTCAATACAAATGTTTCAATTACAATATGCACCCGCGCCATTACGTACGCCGTTTTAACCCTCCCGTTTGCCTGCATGCGAGGTTAGTGGAATCAAGTTAAGCTGACACAGGCCGTGGGTTGACATAACAGCTGCGCTGGTATGAGGACAAATGAGGAGGGCGAACGCTTTGATTTCCTGTAGTATTATCGACGGCGAGTCTCTGACGAAATTTATTCAGTGCATTTCTACGGCAGTTATCTATTTCCAAATTGGTCACCGAATGGTATAAGGCGTCGCCTCGAACCTTTATTGGCAAAAACCATACAGCTTTGAATGCTAATAATTTCTGCACTATAAACAATAGTATTTAATGATATCAGTTACGGACAAAATACAATTAAAGGTATATCGTCATACACACAACACACACACACACACATAAACACAGAGAGAGAGAGAGAGAGAGAGAGAGAGAGAGAGAGAGAGAGAGAGAGAGAGAGAGAGAGAAATATCATAAGTAACAAAAAAAAGAGAAATATCATAAGTAACAAAAATGTGGGAAACCCAAAGAATGTTTTTTAATTATAATCCTATAAACACTCCACATTTCAGGTCGCCTTTCAAACAACGTCAAATTCCATTATTTTAAAACATTATCTTTCATTCATTTCTAATTCGTTTGCATTGCTATGTATGTCATATTCAAATTTTAACCATTACCAATTAGAACAATTTTCTTTATTTTGAAAATTTGTCTGCAATCGTAACAGGAGAGTTTACAGGAAATAATTTGTGTGGAAATGGATTGCCTTTCATACGGTCCATGACCAAAATACGTGGCAAGTCTCGACGAACTGTCGACATTTCTTCACAATTCCGAGGAATTGTAGTCGAGCGATTAAAAATTAAAGAATTTTTATCCGGGACAAATTGGGATTAAAGTTTTTTTTTTTTTTTTTTTTTTTTTTTTTTTTTTTTTTTTTTTTTTATGGAGTTTTCACGTTGCTTGGAACCAGTATGGTTATTCAGCAACGGGACCAACGGTTTACGTGACTTTCGAACCACGTCGAGAGCGAACTTCAATCACCAGAAATACATATCTCTCACACCTCAATGGAATGTTCGAGAATCGAACTCGCGGCCACTGAGGTGACAAGCCATACCGATCACGCCACTGAGGCACTGGGATTAAATTCGTAAACACGGGAACAGGGTCTTACTAAAATCACTTAATAACGGTTCAGGGGAAACAGAAGCAGTTCAAGCAATTGTGCATTCTTCGACGATAAAAAAAAGAAAAAAACTAACAATCGCAAAAACAAACATACATCAGAGCACTGGTAAACCTTTGACAAGCAAGATCATACACAAACATACATCAAGGTACTAGGAAATCTTCGACGCACAAAACCACACTAATAAACACTTCTAAAGCATTCACAAATATACATTCACTTACAGAGCATCCTTCAGTGCAAAAAGAACCTTACGTACGTAGAAACAATCGCTCACAGAGACAAGTACTAAGTATCCTTCGACAGACAGACCCACACGTACAGAGAGCCGTCTCTTGTTCCGTTCCAGGTATATACCAGGTATAGATTCACTGCCAATAATCGTTAAAATCTCTAATGATCACTATATAAGCTATCACAGATAATTTCAGACTAAGGTAAGTTCATTATCATTAAACCAATTTGCATGAATTAGCCAATTAGGACTGATTTCCAAAGAATTAAATTCAGTTAAACCCCCTTTTTTTTTCCTCTCTCAACAGCATGTGATCAATATTACCCTCATTTCCAGAGACGCAGGCGCAGAGGGGTGGGGGGGGATCGTATTAACGAGAGAGAGAGAGAGAGAGAGAGAGAGAGAGAGAGAGAGAGAGAGAGAATTATCTATGTAGCCTTTAATAACTTGGGTGTCTTTACTACTTCAGATTTTATTTGTTTTCTCTTAAATATGTCATCTATATGTTATATTATATCACGTCTTCAATTTCAACTATGCGAGAGATTTTATTAACACAGATACACATACACACATATATATGTATATATATATATATCTATATAGTATATATATCATATATTATATATATATATATATATATATGCTATATATATATTATATATATATATATAATATTATATGCAAATATATTTATCTTATATACATATAATTTTTAAGTGAAATAAGTAAAATATTCCAATAAAAGACGAAGAGAAATTTTTCCCCGCAAATCCTTTTTCCGCGGGGTTTCCAGGGCTTCATCCAAAATTAGCATCATTAAGGAAATAAAAGGAAAATTAGGCTAATCAGCTTATGTCTCAGTTCTCTCAAGACACCTCGCCTCTGCCTTTGGCCGTTAAGTGTTTTATGGGATATGTGAAGTAACTGTTTTCCAATCTCGAAACTTGACGCATATCTATTTGGTATAACTCTTACTAGTGATATAGCGTACAGCGTATCGTACTATCGTGTGACCTCACCAAAGTACCTTGTATTGTGAGCGACGTCACCGAATGTTAAGCTTAATGTGTCTTTCAGTAACCTGTATATCAGTATACATCTAGTAATATAAAGAGACAGTTATAGCGTACAAAATATTTATTTCTATCGAAGTAAAGCTACATGTGCAAGTTACCGCTTTCAAAAGCGCTAACCTATAAGTTATCGTGTAGCAAATGTCTATTTCTATAGACGTATTAACTTTTATGTAAATAACCTCTTGCAACCCGAGAGTTTCTGAACAGGGCACATTTAGTGAACAATCATTTAATACGATTTACATCTAACGGAACATGTCTCTCGTGACGCAAAGTACATTATCTTAATGACGGAATAATGTCTATGGTACTTCGCGTCTTAAAAAATAAAAAAAAAGATCAAGCACAGTTTCTCCATAACTTCTCGCACAATGCACGCAAAGGCATCATGTTACAAATCAGTAGACTACTAAAAGGAAAATTATTTCTACCAGAGAATATATTGAAAATCAACGGACAAACCCTTTCGTAAAACTAGCTTTTGTAATGAATCAGCAATTTAGGACTGGAAAAAAGTTCTATCCATTTCTTTATTGAGTCTCGTTGCCAGTAGTTTGCCCCCCCTCTCTCTCTCTCTCTCTCTCTCTCTCTCTCTCTCTCTCTCTCTCTCTCTCTCTCATACACCGAGATTGCCTTCTTTTCTCTTCGTGTAAAGCTAAGTAATCAAGAGCGAGGTGAGGAGAGATTTCGCATTAACTGAAGGGAGAGACAGATTCTCTCTCTCTCTCTCTCTCTCTCTCTCTCTCTCTCTCTCTCTCTCTCTCTCTCTGTGCTGATGTTTTATGGCAAAACAATAAACCTGATCAAATGCATCCCTTGGCCCCAGGTTAATTCCTGTTAAAATCCATTTCCTTAAAACAACATTCAATTCGCATCGTGTCTGGTGTTCCATCCATTTCCTGAATTAAACAATTTAGTTGTTTATTCTGTAAACATATATATGTACACCTTGACCTCAGGTCAGTCCCTGATAAATTCCACTTCTTTTTTTACAACGAATTAATTCTATATTGTATTTGTAACGTTGACTTTATCAGTTTCGTTGCATTTATTGCATTTAACAGTACTGTAGCTTTTTCGTTTGAATTCGCATTATATTATATATATATATATATAGATATATATATATATATATCTATATATATATATATATATTACATATATTATATTAATATATATATATGTGTGTGTGTGTGCGCGCGTGCGTCTTTATATGTAGATGTGTCTGTCTGTATATAGATAGTAACAAGGTTAGACTATGAATGGAAATGCAAGCCAGGATACGGAGCACAGAATAGAATTGGGATGCTTAAACCAAGTGACAGATTCATAAAGGTATCAATAAACAAATACAAAGTAGTACGAGAAATACAATAACTATAAGAAACACCAAAGAAGGGATAAAGGATGAAAGCAGATGAGTAGCTCGTATATATAAAATAAAAAACTGAAAGGGACTGATCTAAAGAAATATGAAGAAAATCGATAAAAAAGAAATTGCAGTATAAGAAAAAAGAAATAAAAATTATCTTTTTTTTCGTCACCTGGATAAAATACAAGCGCGCAAGAGAAAGGTAACTTGCATAGTGAGTGTTTAAGGAGGGTTGACGTGCTGTTGAGAAGCCATCTGGGTATAACTCGCTTAACTTACCTCTTATTTTGAGCTACGGCTTATTGGTGGAATATATATATATATGTATATATAACATAGCTATATATATATATAGATATATAATATATATATATATATATAATATATATATATATGTTTTATTTATATATGATTTCCTGACCCGCCACTGGGATCGAACCCAGGTCTTTCAGTTGAGAGGCCTGGTTCAGTCGTCAGCGCCCTCGCCTTTCAAACGAAAGACCTGGGTTCGATCCCGATGTGGGTCGGAAATTTATACATGAATACATACATACATATTTATATATATATATGTATGTATGTATGTATGTGACGCACACACACACACATATATATCTATATATATATAATATAATATCTATATATATATATATATATACTAACCTCGTAAATCCGACAAAAAGTTAACACACCAGAAATGACCTGAGCCTTACGGCTTTCACTGATATGAAAACATTTATCAAAGTAATGGCATCAGGTGCTATCCAGCTAACGGGCGGAATAAAACTGAATTATTAAATAAAAAAAATACAGGAGTACAAAATAATCACTTTGTTGACTTTAGTGAAAGAGATTAATATAAAACCCACACACACATACACACATACACACATATGTATTTATACATATATGTATGTACACACACATACATATAAAATATAGTATATGTATGTATATGATATGTATATGTATATGTATATATATATATATATATATATATATATATATATATATATATATATATATATAAAGCGAGAGAGAGAGAGAGAGAGAGAGAGAGAGAGAGAGAGAGAGAGAGAGTAGAGAGAGAGGACATAAAAGACAAGAAAAAATCAAGATTATTTTTCACCGTATTCTCTCCTAGAGGCATTAACAGACTCTCTCTCTTTCCCTCTCCTTCCGATTAGAAACTCTTTCTTTTGGACTATCTTTTGATGAACGCAAGAGCTCGTATGGCAGATGGAATGGAGTAGAGAGAGAGAGAGAGAGAGAGAGAGAGAGAGAGAGAGAGAGAACCATAAAAAAAGTGAGAGGGAAAATATCTAGTTCATTGTCCGTTAGAGTGGAAAAGATTTTTTTTTTCCCTAAGAGAGATATTTCCCCAGACTATTCCCTCAACTACCCAAATAAAGATGGCGCCCTTGCATGTAGATGGAGGCGGGATCACTTGGGAGCTGGATAGAAAGAGGGAATGTACGGTCGTGAAGTTGAGAGGGGGAGGGGGGTTGAAAGGGAGGTAGTAGTAGGTAGTAGTAGTAGTAGTAGTAGTAGTAGTAGTAGTAGGTTCTGAATTATAACTTCTACTTAGATCCAGCAGGAAATCATGCTCTTATTTCAATATTCTATATTAAATGTAATTAAAACCAAGCAGGAATGTTGCTTTTTACTCAGTATTTCAAAATGGAAACAAAAAGAGAAAACGGGTAATGTTTTTTATCAATTGTTTAAAGCGAATATATGAACTGTAAATTATTTTTTCATTCAAGCTATTACAGACTAAAGAAAAGTATAAATTCTCTTTCCTCAAAGCACAATCACTCACAGGCATAAATTTCCTCAAGGCACAATCACTCACAGACATAAATTTCATCAAAGGACAATCACTCAAAGGCATAAATTTCCTCAAAGACAACCACTCACCTGCATAAATTCCTCAAAGCACAACCACTCATAGACATAAATTTCCTCAAAGCACAATCACTCACGGACTTAAATTTCGTCAAAGCACAATCACTAACATACATAAATTTCATCAAAACACCATCACTCACAGACATAAATTTCCTCAAAGCACAATCACTAACATACATAAATTTCCTCAAAACACAATCACTCACAGACATAAATTTCCTCAAAGCACAATCACCTCTCAGACATAAATTTCATCAAAACACAATCACTAACATACATAAATTTCTTCAAAACACAACCACTCACAGACATAAATTTCCTCAAAGCAAAATCACTAACATACATAAATTTCATCAAAACACAATCACTCACAGACATAAAACTATTTCGCTAAAAGACAGACAAAAATCAAAACCAGCAACTTTAACGGCCGTATTGTCTTCCCCCATGTCTTCCTGGGTGCTTGTCTGTCTGACCCACACGGACATCATACCTACAAACCCAGATGATGCCGTTAATCAGCTGCATTTTCTCTAAAGGGGCGCCTTTCCCCCATAAACACACCTTAACGTGAATATATTGGACACAAGTTCGCCGTGACCTCATCAGCTCCCTTCCGAGTTTGAAAAAGAATTCCCAACTACTTCAGCCATTAATGAATATCCTGCTTTTTTCCCTCATTTGCTCACTCCGCCTTTACATATTATCATTGTCCTCCCTTCCCCTACAGTAATTAACTCGCAAGTTTTTCCCATCTCTTTTCCCCGCGATATTTTCAATATAAAATATCTCGGAAGGATCTTCGCATCATATTTTCAATTCCGTAAATCTTACCTTTAAATCTTGCCTCTCCCTCGTTCTTTTGTCTAGCTATCATCTTCTCTCTCTCTCTCTCTCTCTCTCTCTCTCTCTCTCTCTCTTTCATTCCTTCATTTATTCCAATCACAAAACTCCGATGAACTAGCAAAAGTCCAATTATCAACTCTAATAATCAATTCTTCCATTTATCCAATTGTCGATCATATTTTTTCAGCGTATTAAAATAGTTCGGAACTTGACGTCATCTCCCTTTTTATTCATTTCCGTTATCACTTCAATTTAATATGCAAATAACCTGGGTGGAAAAATATCATTTCTTACAAGGTCTTAATAATGATTATTTTGGCTGCATTTTCTTATCTGGAATTTTTATTGACTGTCAATTAAACATTTGTGTGTGTGTGTGTGTGTGTGTGTGTGTGAGAGAGAGAGAGAGAGAGAGAGAGAGAGAGAGAGAGAGAGAGAGAGATTAGTGAAGCTGCTTTCCCAATTGTCCAAAGCAATGTATAGCTATAAATGACAACGATTCCAATTAGTAAAAAAGAGGACGAGGAAAAAAAAAGAGCAGGATATAAAAAGTCCTAATTAATAAGCACAATGAATGGGACACAATTAAAAATAAGCATGGCGCACTGCTCATAAAGTATAACACTTAAAAATATACGCTGTACATTAATTATGCACCTAAAAAAAATTGTATAGCCTGAAACTTTTCACGGAATACAAGATGAACTGTCCAGAACATTTCTAGGCAAACATTGCAGGCACAGTAATAGCAACATACTTTTCCAACGGGTATAAATACGGCTGAACTAACTCGCATACTCCCATTTCAGCAGTAAGAGCAGACGTTCAATGCCTTGTTTAGAACATATACACACTTATTGCAATAGGAACGAAGTTTACAGTAATTTCTTATCACTCGTGAGAAATGCACTGAAACAAAGAGGAAACATAAAATAAATTAAAAAGCTACTTTTTATTATTATTATTATTATTATTATTATTATTATTATTATTAATTATTATTATTATTCATTATTATTTTATTATTATTGATTATTATTATTATTATTACCAAACACAATAATATTTTAACCAGGTCACTGAGTCATGTTCATAGACGTTTAGAGGTGGGTGAGGATATTTTTCTTAAATGCAAAAAGAAATTTAAAGAAAGATAAAGAAGTTGGACAGTAGGTGGGTAGAAAAATAAGGGAAGATAAGGAAAATAATTAAAAAAAAACTGGTGCCTCCAATCGTGCATCATGCATGGCACGCCGTAAGCTAAGGGGACGTGTATAATAAGAGAACTTTAGTCCGCAATAAATGGAAGCTATTACAGAACTGGATATGATTCCACTCCTCCAGAATTATAAAAGTTATTCTCCGTTTCATTAGGATTTACTGAAAATGTAAATGCCTACATGTGCATATTAACCTCTGAGAGCAGTGGGAGAATTCTTATGCTCTCCAGAATAAATGAACTCTCTTAGTTACACTTGAAAAGCAAAAGTACTCGCGGGTTTTATTATCTAAATTGCATGACAGTTTAAACACAATTACAATGCTTATATTTCCAGAGGCATTCTTAATAGGCTCTCGCGAGCGTCCCAAACGTTAAGAAAACTTATCCATTTTAATTTTTATGAATGTAAGGCATGTCCTACTGCAAGTGATTAAGATTATATATACATACATACATACATACATACATACACACACACACACACAATATAATATATATATATATATATATATAAAATATATATACTATATATATTATATATATAATAATATAAATATATATATATATATATATATATATATATATATATATAAATAATATATATATATAATATAACACAAGACACACACACACATTCACACACACACACACATATTATATAATATATATATATATATATTATATATCCATTATATAATATATTATATATATATATATTATATATATATACGTTATAGGAAGTATTCACGACGATGCATGATAGGAAAAGACAGTCGTGCATTCACGCAAACATACATAAAACCTTACAACTGCGCAAAAAATTACACGCAAATCTTTCAAAGACAAGCAGAATGAAAAACAAAACTAAAACAAAAAAAAATTCTTAAATCCAAACGAACAAAAAATTCCAGCGAAAACTCTTCAAGACAATAAACTCCCAGAGAACATGGCAACAACAGCAACGGGCGAAGAGGAATTGCATGGCGGACTACGAGGCCCGTAGTCCGCCGCCACTCCCCCCCCCCCCCCCCCAACACCATCCCCACCCACCACCCCGAAAAAGACTTTCAAACGCTTCGGCCTGGAGAGCCCACAGCCCCTTCATCCTACACCCACAGACACAAACACATACACACACAGTCCTGGAGCCTACGAGACGCTGTACGTAGTCAGCTGATCTTCCCACAACACGGCCATTCCCTGGAACCATAAACCGGCGACGGAATGGCGTTGCAAACAAGGAGGTCAGGGTCGGGGAGGGGCCTGCGAGGTCAAAACACGGTCGTGAATATGCGCCAAGTGCTAATATAAGAGTAAACGACGGGATAAATGTCTTTTTCCGAGACAGACAGAGAAGTTCTGCAATGGGGGCTAGGACGTCACAGGAGCTGAGAGAGAGATATTATGACACATATGTACGATTAAAAAGATAAATAGTGAGAGAGAGAGAGAGAGAGAGAGAGAGAGAGAGATGTAAAGTAGGGGAGATAAAAAGATAAATAGTTGAGAGAGAGAGAGAGAGAGAGAGAGAGAGAGAGAGAGAGTAGGGTGGAGATTGAAAATATAGATAGTTGAGAGAGAGAGAGAGAGAGAGAGAGAGAGAGAGAGAGAGAGAGAGATTTTGGTACATAAGTAGTGTAGAGAGAGATACCACAGAACATAAATAATGTAGAGAGAGAGAGAGAGAGAGAGAGAGAGAGAGAGAGAGAGAGAGAGAGAATATGTTTACGAAAGGGAAGAGGGAATATAAATATGCAGGTAATGAAGCCGGGATAAGTAGGTTCACACACACTCTTAATAACGGAAGGAAGAAGGGAGAGAGACAGAGAAGACGATAAATGACTTAAAAGGGAATGATACGAGAAAAAGAAAATACTTATGAAGATTAAAAATGCAAGAGGGGAAAATACGACATGGGGAGAGAGAGAGAAGGACAAGAGGAAGAGGGAAAGAAGGAGAGAAGTAACAAAAATAAAATGATTAAAAAAGTTTGCATAATGAAGGGAAATTTGTATAAAGAGAAGATATCCAGAGAAGACACTGGAGCGTAGTTTGCGAGGACAGTCTCTCTCTCTCTCTCTCTCTCTCTCTCTCTCTCTCTCTCACACACACACAGGTATCAACACACTAAAGCCACGAGCACCACACCAGATTTATTTCAAATTAACACCTCAACATAATTAGGAATGAAATACCAAAAACACACACACTTACACACACACACACACACATATATATATATATATATATATATATATATATATATATATATATATATATATATACATAAATAAGTTTGAAGTAAAGAAGAAAAATATCATCAATTATTAATCTAAAATAAAATATCGAGACTAAAAAATTCTAAAATTGACATCGACAGATGCAACCAAATAGAATATATATATATATAGAATAATATATATATATATATATAGTATATATTTATATATATATATATATATTATATATAATATATATATATATATATATATATATATATATATAATATTATACATATATATATATATATATATATATATATATATATATATATATATATATAAGCTCCTTTCAATGCACCCTGGGATATACACATCTTTTTTTTTTAACACAGCAGTAATGCAATTGCCGCCCTCCGACACTGCAAAGGCGAGTGAAGTAACTTAATCGAATTGAATAAAAGAAGGGTTGAATCTGACATTCTTTAAGATGCAACGGAGGGAAGGGAGTTAATGAAATCAGAAAGCAAAAATGGAGAATATAATGCAATACCATAATGAAGATTTAGCTCCTCCTCACAATATAGTCTTGTTCTTCGTGAATTATTAAAAAAAAAAGTGAGCAACTATACATGATTTTTGAAAAGTAAATGAATGCATGCTTTCACAAAGATAAGATATATAGGATAATAGGGCAGGTTGGTTTAGCGCACCGTTGGGTTGTTGATTTTCAATGCAGTGTCCCCAACTTTTGTAAATGACGATGATGACGTCATTTACAAAAGCAGACTCTGAGCAACGTGAATGAAAAACTAATTGGGTGGTAATGCCTACAGCGCCCAATCCCCTTCAATATGAGACTGCATTTTGGTGACATCGAAGAAAGGAGGACCTGAAAAAAATGTCCCCAGGGGAAACCATTTCGTTTTTTATTTATTTTTCTGAAATGAAAACTATTTTGATGGCTTTGTTTGTCCGTCTGCACTTTTTCTGTCCGCCCCAGATCTTAAAACAACTACATGGACTAGAGGGCTTCTATCAGGTATGTTGATCACCCACCCACCAATCATCAAACATACCAAATTGCAGCCCTCTACCCTCAGCAATTTTCATTTTGTTTACGAATATATAGATAGCCATAATCGTGCGTCTGGCAAAGATGTAAGCCAGGCCACCACCAAGCCGTGGTTATAGTTTCATGGGCCGCGGCTCATACAGAATAATAGATCTATTTATGGTAACGAATAATAAAAAATTAAATGTAATAATACTGATTACACCTCAGTTGCGTTAGTTTTCTCTAAAAAATGTACGTGTAGCTTCTTATGGAATGAGAAAATGAGCCCGTTCTTGATGTAAAAGAAAAATTTTCCTTTTTTTGGGGGGGTGGGGGGTGGGGCTGGCACTAACGAAAATATGTTTTATCATTCGTATCAAATAAATTGTATATAATGTCAATAACCTGTATTTACAGTTACACGCTTGATATTAAAGACTGAGTTCCTGACAATTTTTTTTTCAAAAATAACAGTAATTGACAAATAAAAATGTGCCCATCTGACAAAATGTATTATATACTCACTGAGGGCTTTAAACAATGACCAAAAACGAAGATGACAAAAATCACTAATCCTAACAAATTTACCATAAGCATCGAAAGGCGACAAACAGCGAAGACTTCGGCAGCGTTTTTCAAACGTAGCCACTGTCACGAAAATCATCAATTTCAGACCGCAAGACTTCGAACCGAATCACGGACAAAGTTAAGGACTAATTCGACCTGCCGATGATGGAATACGCCTGAAGAGGTAAATGATTTCCATGGACCCCGTTCCTCTTGAAAGAAACCTCCCGCAATCAAGACTTGCGACCAGAATTTGGGAGAAAATGTTAAAGACATACGAGGAAAGTTTCCAGAAAGAGAGAGAGGGAGGGAGGAGTGAGGGAAGCAAATAAAAGAGAGAGAGAGAGAGAGAGAGAGAGAGAGAGAGAGAGACAGAGAGAGAGAGAGAATATATGCTTATTTTTTTTATGAAAAAACGACTTCACAATAGCATCATGATATCAGTTCTGATATATATATTATATATATATATATATATATATATATATATATATATATATATATATATGCATACAGCCAGGAGAAGGGTGAAATGAAATGACTTGAACCGAGCGCTTTCATGTATTTCTATACCTCATCAGGGTTCAGGTACAAGTGCCAAGAAAACAAATACAGAGTCACAAGAAGACTTCGTGGCAAGACAAATGATGCTAAAAAACAAACAACGCTAACAACTACCAGACAGTTCTAATACCTAATAGCCTACTTGTTTTAAAATACCCTTCGTTAAAATCTCATCAACTTTGTACAAACCTAGGCTGATATTCAATAAATTATCACAGTCTTGTTTAATTATACATGATTCTATTAAATTTCTTTTCACCAAATCTCTACAAAACATAATTTCCTTTGAGTCTGTCCAGTTAATACCATGATCACTATTATTCATATGCACAAATAATGCATTTGACATATTACCAGTTCTTACATTATATTTGTGCTGTTTTAATCGAACTGCCAATGTCTAGTGCCCTCCATAAAGTTCACCCTTGAGAGGGAAGAAGAAGGAAAATTGCCATTTTTAGATGTGTTGGTACATAGATTTGATAGAAAGTTCAAATTTTCTGTTTATAGGAAACCCACAAATATCTGTTCTTATGTACATTTTTATTCAAACCATCCTTTTAGAACTAAGACTGCTGTTTTTTCTGCTATGTTTTTAAGGGCCCTGCGGGTCAACAGCCCCGAATTTTTAGATCATGAAATTGACAAGATACGTGAAATTGCTGGCAATTTGAGGTACCCAAACAGTTTTATTGAAAACACCTATTGTAAGGCACGAAAAACGTTTTATGGATTGACAAAAACTGAAAAGTTCGAAAACAAAAACCTTTTAGTGCTTCCTTTTTATACTTGCTTTAATAACATCCCGAGACAAGTCAAACCACTAGTTATTAATGTTGTGTTCAAAACTCTAGGAATTATCAGAAACTTGCTGATCAGAAATTCACCTGGAAATGGAACAGGTTGTATTTATAAGATTCCGTGCAAAAATTGTAATAAAACTTACGTGGGACAAAGTGGAAAGACATTGGCAGTTCGATTAAAACAGCACAAATATAATGTAAGAACTGGTAATATGTCAAATGCATTATTTGTGCATATGAATAATAGTGATCATGGTATTAACTGGACAGACTCAAAGGAAATTATGTTTTGTAGAGATTTGGTGAAAAGAAATTAAATAGAATCATGTATAATTAAACAAGACTGTGATAATTATTGAATATCAGCCTAGGTTTGTACAAAGTTGATGAGATTTTAACGAAGGGTATTTTAAAACAAATAGGCTATTAGGTATTAGAACTGTCTGGTAGTTGTTAGCGTTGTTTGTTTTTTAGCATCATTTGTCTTGCCACGAAGTCTTCTTGTGACTCTGTATTTGTTTTCTTGGCACTTGTACCTGAACCCTGATGAGGTGTAGAAATACATGAAAGCGCTCGGTTCAAGTCATTCATTTCACCCTTCCTGGCCTGGCTGTATGCATATATGATCATCACACGTCTACAGTGATTTGTTGCAATATATATATATATATATATATATATATATATATATATATATTATATATATATATATATATATTTGTGTTTATGTATGTATGGTATGCATGTATGTATGTTTAAGAACGTGATAGAATGGCATATACGTCTAAGAAACTTTGCAATTATATTTAAAAAATATATATATATATATATATATATATATAGATATATATATATATGGATATAGTATATATATATATATATATATATATATATATATATATATATATATATATATATACGTGTGTGTATGTAAACATATACATATAATTGAGACGTTTACATAAATATTTATTTTCCTAAAATAAACAACTTCGTAATACAAATACAAAAGCAATCAGGGGACATCATGGAAATATACATCACAATGTAAACACTTGCATCACAAAAATCTACTCAGACAATTCAACTCATCAGAAAATAAATATAAAAAATCTAAAAAGGAATAAGTTGGAAAAGCGAGACCATAAGCAACGGACCACCCCACCGATGAGAAGGATCAACCAGATGTCAAGAGGAAACAAGAGGAAACTATACATCGTATTTCAAAGGCTAATTGCTCTCTCTCTCTCTCTCTCTCTCTCTCTCTCTCTGCAAAGGTAACGATCTCGATTTACTCAGACAAACCCTCATTCCAGGCCGGAAGATACCGAAAAGGGCATGGGAGAATTTGCTTGGGAAACCCAGTATACTTCAGTTCACCTTAGCAGTGAATTAGACACAAGGTACTTAGCTCTCTACTGTAGGTGGCATTTGCTGATGAGAGAGAGAGAGAGAGAGAGAGAGAGAGATTTGCGTGAGTAATGCTCCATCATAATGTATTTCACCATATAATTTTAAAAACCGGGAGGGCCTCGGGGAGGTAATCGCTACCCTCAAATGGTGTAAAAAAACATTTATCGTGATAGCCCAAACGCCTCCCCCCGAACAAGGGCCCCTCCCCCCCATTTCAGTGCCAAATTTCCCAAAACACTACTCTGGAAAAGCCAATTGCTCTTGGGCGCATGTAAGGATGAGAGATTGCATCCCAGGGTCCTTTAAACCATAAATTTATGCTGCAATTATTTCTCCCTGAAGGTAATCGTACCGATAGAGAGAGAGAGAGAGAGAGAGAGAGAGAGAGAGAGAGAGAGAGAGAGAGAGAGAGGAGTTTTGTAGGATGATCAAGTATCATATTGCAAACGCGAAACTCTCGCTCTTTCAACGGTTAATGATATAAGAATAACAATATAAATCATTCTCTCTCTCTCTCTCTCTGACTAACACACACACACAAATCAAAGGATAGAAGAGAACATGGTATAACATTATAATTAACATGAGGTGACACCTAAATTTAACATTACAGCTAGCTACCAGTCTTAGAGAACATAATAAACACAATGTGGGATTGAGAAATGTACCTGACTATACTCTTATTTTTTTCCATCTGTCCATCCGCCTGTGGTGTTTGCGTATGATAACACTGCGTCCCGGGCTTTAGATAGTTACATTCAGCTTACATTCAACAATAATATCCTATTTCGAATATTAACGGTGTAATTCGCATACAGTAAATTATTAAAACACTTTTCAGTTGCAAATGTACACCCAGATATCCTTTTATTTACTTAAAACTTACACATAGCGTAACTATTTAAAGCCCGGGACGCAGTGTTACCATGCGAAAACACCACAGGCGGATAGACAGATGGAAAAAACAGAGTATAGACACCAAGATTCATGATTGGTAGTGCAGTGGAAAGATACCACTCTACTGAGAAATGTGGTGTCATGTAGATGGAAAACAGACTGAGCTCTAAAATACAGATATAGTTTGGACCCGTGATGAGAATACATCAGGAACTGATAATTATAGAAAAACCAGCAGATAAGGCAGAAGCTGAAATGAGACCAATAGGAAGGCCCAGGATATCGTGGAAGAATGGAGCAGGTGAAGACCTGAAATTTAATACAGAATTTCAGGTAAAAAGTGGACAGGACAAAGCAGAGTCGAAAGGACTCATTTCCCATCTAACCAAGCAGAGGAAAATCCAATGATGATGATATTGCAACATTCGGCAACCATGAAAAATATCTTCTAATTTGTAGAAATCGACAAGAATAACGGGAAATACCATTTCCAAGGGACCCTTAAAACATGTTACAATAAACCTTTGAAATAACAGGTACGAGGAATTTTTTACAAGTGAAAAAGTTAAAAGAGAGAGAGAGAGAGAGAGAGAGAGAGAGAGAGAGAGAGAGAGAGAGAGAGAGAGAGAGAGAGCCTGGATGCATAGTTACAAAAGGATGCTCGTCATCTACTATACAAAGCCAAAGGAAAAAATTCCTTTCTGAAAAATCTTTCAGTAAAAAAATACACACTTTTTCCCCTGAATGACCAGCCATAAAGCAAGGCCTCCAATACCGAACAAAAAAAAAAAAAAAGCTCGTAAAACTCTTGAAAGCGCAGTCAATTAAAGCCATCCCCATTTACAATAGAAATAAACTATCACAGTCTGCATGATATCAGCCAATCAATTCAAAACTGCCGCCACTTTTGAAAAACCGCCTCACTCACTCACTCTCCTACGCCCATTGAAGAAGGATCAGAACAACAGCAAACAACAAAATCATAAGGGCAATTACTGCTTTTTAATATCCAAAGAGCAGGTATTGTGATTTATTTGAATTATACAGACATCGTGTGAAAAATCAATCACGTTTACAAAACATGGCAGTCAATCTAAATCGGAAGTTTTTTTTTCGCCTTTTATGGTAGTTAACACGGAATCTAATTTATTAAAAAAAATTCTAAAATGTATTTCAGTTAATCTGATGTACACTTACAAACACCTTTAATATAACTATCATGAAAGATGGGAGACATGAAACAAATAGCAACGCTGTCTCTTCTATGTTGGATCGTTATACGAAAATCTCCGAACATGAAAAAATGATATCTAAGTCATAAACGGTTTGTTTACGTCTAACTCGCAAAAAAAAAAAAAAAAAAAAAAAAAAACAAAAAAAAAAAAAAAAAAAAAAAAAAAAAAAACCGGATGAAAACTAATGGATGTAGGAGGTAATTCCAAGATAACGAAGCTGCTGTATCTCTCGCTCTCTTTTGTATGCATGCATGTATGTATGTATGTATGTATGGATATATATATATATATATATATATATATATATATATATATATATATATACATATATGCACACGCGCGCGCACACAAAACACACACACACTACATACATATATATATATATATATATATATATATTATATATATATATATAATATATATATATATATATATATATATATATATATATGCACACCCACACACACAAAACACGCATATATATATGTATCTAATAAAAGGAACCCATAAAAACTCCAAAATATAGAGATTAAGCACAATATTTCAGGGACTGAGGAGAGAGACACCAGTCGCTGAAATATATTACTTACTTTCTATATTTTGGTGTTTTTATGGGCTCCTTTCATTAGATGGAATTCTGTAGTAACAGAACATTTTTACCAGTCACATATATATCATATATATGTGTGTGTGTACCTATATGCATATACAAAATGTGAATTAAACAACACAAAGTAAAGGCATTTCATAATGAATATATCAACAACAAAGCGTTTAAAGCTAAAAGCAATTTCAACCTAAGCAACTGATTCAACGAAACTGGAAGAAATCCAACTGGGGGAGAAACAATTATCTGGTCAGGTACCTGGCAATGAAAAGGGGAATTTCTTTTTGCGATATACATGTTGAAGTAGACAATGAGCACTCCCAACGTCAAATAAATATCCAACAGCAAAGACGGGTAGCGAAATTCCAATCTCAGACAAACTTTCACTGT
>NC_087208.1:30031439-30038939 GCF_015104395.2 Macrobrachium nipponense | reverse complement strand
AGTTGATTTTGTTTTAAGGGCCCTAAAATTATAAAGTCGTTAGACCGAAGACTTGCATATCCTCTCCCTCATTTTACTGGGACCACTATATCCTAAACCAACCTTGGACGTACCTTACATATCCGGGAGTTAGCGCTTCGAGGGACAACCACCTAATTCTCCATGATAATGTCTCAATGCCTGGTTCCCTAACTGCATGGTCGTCCCCGACCCTGAACTGTAACACAGATCTGAATCTGGGGCAATGTAACGCTGATGACCGGCTCCGACTTATACGCCAGCACGAACCCTTGCACGAAGGTGAGGCGCTGAAATGAGTACGAGTAATTTGAGCCTCTGGATTGGCATCTCGGACGAAATGACGAGAGTAAACAGTCCAACCCATTCGCTTTATAAATGCGTCCTCAAGCACATAGCTCAAATTGTCGTTCCAAGACCTGACCTGACCCACTTTTGATCTGACCTAGTTGTCATCGAGCGTCGTTGGTGACAACTGGAAAAGTTGTCTGGTCTTCATTGGCATTATCTTTTGCTTCAGTACACTGGACAGTATCAAAGAAAACATCTAAACTTAGACTGGTCGTCAATAAATATCAAGTAGTCGGTGTACAAGGCTATGATAAAATTACTGGTTAACTTGTCAGGTACAAAATCATGGAGTATGTAACAGATATGTATGGCTTCTGGCAAAAATTTTTAGAAAAAGATAATCCCAAAATTTTATAGTTGGAATAATACAGGAATGGAGGACAATGCCCTAGTTTGGAGCAGAAACACATTTTAAGAAGGCGAAGCCAAGAGGGACAATGAACAGAAGAGAATGCGCTGTTAGATATAACAGTTATATTTATACATTCCGAGGAAGGTCAGTTAAAACAGATGGCTGATGGGAAATAGAGGAAAAGGAAATTTACAGGAAACAGCAAGCAATGTTTGTTGAGATATGGCAACGAAAGCATAAATTCTGTACAGTAACGATGATGGTTAATAATAATACCATTATTGTTGTTGTATTTATCTGATGAATATAAAAAATATATGCAAAATAAAGCCAAGCACTTCACCATCTAGTCGGGCTTCTCATACGTGAAAAAATTCTTGTCGACAACCACTATTCGAAATTCTCCTCTAAGCGTTCAATATTAATTCAAACGATGTCCTCAACACCCTTGAAAAATACTAAAACAATCTTTATAGGAAAAGCATAAACGCAGTCAGACGAGAGTTCAAAATAAAAGAATAAAAAGACATGCAGACCTTTTACAATATTCAATGAAATGTATAAGTGAATTCAGTGGTCAGGGCCGTTAGACGAACATATTCCATTCTGTGCGGAAAGAATGGACTGAAAAAGGAAAATGGCGTTTATGCATTCGTTTGCACAGGCTATATATAAATAAATGAATAAATAAATAACACACCATATATATATATATAACATTATATTATATATATATATATATATTATATAATATATACATATATAATACATATATTATATATATGTATATATATATATATATATATACATATATTATTATAATATATATATATATATATATATAGAATATATATGAATATATATGAATATATACATACATACTACATATAATGAATATGATAACACTGACACCCCTGCTCTCAAGCCGTTTGGAGCCAATAAAAGTGTCCTATACAAGAAAACAACGGATGTATAAACTTTTGCATAGCATTTTGGCTATGCATACTTGCAAACCGTGTGTTTGTAAGCGCCTCGGGGCATGTATGCTCCACAACAAGGGGCATACCGGCATACCAGGAGGTGCATGCATAAAAGAGCCAGGGGATGTGTAATATCCATGAAATACGGCTAAATGCTTCAGAACACTCTGCCTTTAATATCTTCTTCATTCTTCTTCTTCTCTTCCTCCTCCTCCTCCTCCTGGAGGAAGCTGCAGATCTCCGCTTAAGGGATGAAATTTAAATATTGGTTTACAATAAATTGGGAGGGCTCGGGAGTGCTTTCAGGATGCTAGACACTGTTCATTTTGTCTGTCCACATCTCATTTTGAACTTGCTTAACTTCTCTCCTCTCTCTCTTCTCTCTCTCTCTCTCTCTCTCTCTCTCTCTCCTTCTTCTTCTTCTTCTTCTTCTTCGAGGATAAGCGGTTGGATTTTGAAGACGAAAACTTTTGAGAATACTGTCAAAGAAGAGATTATACCTGGTATTTTATGTAAAAATGGTGTAAAATGAAGAGTGGATTATACACAAACGAATACGTGGATAAAGTATAAGTTGTAAATTCCACTGAAGAATATATATATAAAAAACAAAGGATTGTTCTTCCCTTTTTTTAAAAGTTTTCCATCACATTCTGTATTGGGAACTGCAAACCGCGTTCCTTAGGAATAATATGCGGAAAATATAAGTATATTATGAGAGAGAGAGAGAGAGAGAGAGAGAGAGAGAGAGAGAGAGAGAGAGAGAGAGAGAGAGAGAGATACCTTCATGATTCTCTCCTGATCACGCCGAGGATTAACCCACTCGTTATAGAGCACAAAATAGTAGAGATACTTAAGACCTTCATTGACTTTATTAAACTTTATGAAGGCCCGTAACTCCACGAACTGCATTTAAGATGAACATGAGGTGGCCATAAAATACCCGGGAGACATAAAGTTATGTGGATTTGGGACATTGGCAGGTCTGCAGAATATACTCCATTTTACCACAATGGAAAACCTGGGGTAACTGGAAAAAGTATGTGGAAAATCAAGAGAAACTAATGATGTCATCATAAACACGCGTAAAAAATTTAATATAATCACTTGCATGGTAACACTGAAATAGGACAATGCAAGTAAATGCAAACATTAAATATAAAAATTATGGAATCCCGCGGAAAACAATAAAATGAAAATTTTCAAAGCAAAACTATATCATATAAATAACTAATCTTTTTATCTAAAGTCAGCAGCAGTTTCAGGATTCACACTTCTGCCTGCTACATAAGAGACGAACCATAAATAATAATCGTGTGGTTTCCAGAAGTCGGCATCCAGATTGGTTCCTGGAATTCCAGTCGGGTAACTTATAGCAAATCTGAAACTGAAATTCTCTTCCTACTGCTGCAATTTCTGGTTCTTAAAAGCTTTCTTCCTTCAAGTGACAGATCTATAGTATCCTTCGTAGTAAAACCCCATCGTATTCCTCTGTTTCCTTTCAATATTGTTTCCTAAGGGCCGGGGCTGGAAAAAGCCAAAAGGTTGCCATCCCTCTTAACTCTGGGCAAAAAAAAAATCACTTTCCGTGTATGGAAATAGTAAGCCTTCAAGTGACAGATCTAAAGTACCCTTCGTCTTTCAACCCCACCTGACTTTCCCTATTTACGTATCTTTTTTCCTACAGACCTGGAAATAGAAACGGGCATAGGTTGCCATCTCACTGTCCCACGAGCATAAGGAAAAATTTTACTTCCCGTCCATGGGAACCGTAAGTAGAGTCCTATACCATCCATCGGTTATTGGTTTATATAAGGGCTTCTTACATAAACTCACACTTTCTGCTAACAGCAATCAGCATTAAGTGGGAGAGGGGCATATCTAGGGGACCTATCAGAAGAGTGTAAACACTGTTCAATGGACCAAGTTTCGAGAGTCGAGAACCGACGAGGGAGTCGAAGGATGTTAACGGAGAGATAAGAAATAGGGGAGGAGGTGGAAGATAATCTGATTCACTCCATTTAAATGATAGCGAAGTTCTTGGGAAGAAGCAAATGCAAATGGTCATAAAGGATTCAAGCATTAATGATACTGACGAAGATAATGGAAGGGATATGACAAAACCATTACCAGCAACAACAACAACAACAACAACAACAATAATAATAATAATAATAAATAATAAAATAATAATAATAATAATAAAATAATAATAATAATAATAATAATAATAAATAAACAAATAAACAAATAAATAAGAAGATTAAAAAAATTCAGGGACGGCGGGAAGAGTAACTTCAACACAAAATAAAAAAAATAACTATTGCCATTATTATTATCACTTCGGTTACTAATAGTAGTTTGTTTGTTTGTTTGTATGGTGTTTTTACGTTGCATGGAACCACTGGTTATTCAGCTACGGGGCCAACGGCTTCAAGTGATTTCCGAACCACGTCGAGAGTGAACTTTTATCACCAGAAATACACATCTTTGACACCTCAATGGAATGCCCGAGAATCGAACTTGCGGCCACCGAAGTGGCAGGCCAAGACCATACCGATCACGCCACTGAGGCTCTTACTAATAGTAGTAGTAGTAGTAGTAGTAGTAGTAGTATTAGTAGTAGTAGTAGTGGTAGCGGCAGCATCAAGTCGACAAAGGTATTATAATTATCAAGAGAACATATTATAAAGAGCCCCCTTTAACAATTCACTGGAAAAAGCAGAGAAATACAATGAAATGGTGAGAGAAAAAGAAAACTGAAAAAAGGCGCAGCAAAGATCTGAAATAAAAACATTTTCGCAAGAGGGTTTGTAATGGCCTAGAGATTTTCGGAATTCTCTCTCCAACATGACGTCCGTTTCTCTGGATTTATATCTGGGCTTCATTTCAGAATCATGAACTGCTTCGAGATCCACTTCACTTCACTTCCTTCCTTCCTTCCAGGATGATGTTCTCCGTTTCATTTTCAACAACTTTCTTCTTTCATTTTTCTCTCTTCACTTCCTAAATCGACATTCATATCACTTCTAATTCGTGCTGTCTATTACTTTGTCGCCTATTTGAAAGGTCTTAAAAACCTCAATTAGTTATTCTT
Source organism: Macrobrachium nipponense (assembly GCF_015104395.2). Classification (NCBI taxonomy): domain Eukaryota; kingdom Metazoa; phylum Arthropoda; class Malacostraca; order Decapoda; family Palaemonidae; genus Macrobrachium; species Macrobrachium nipponense. The sequence goes on along the minus strand of NC_087208.1, from coordinate 30,034,141 downwards.
GATCAAATGTCCACTCGCTTGTCAGCCCTTGACACAAAAATAAATAAACGAGAGAGAGAGAGAGAGAGAGAGAGAGAGAGAGAGAGAGAGAGAGAGAGAGAGAGAGCTTCTTTTCTTTCTCCCCGACTTTTTTTTTCCAAGTATTTCCATACAACCCCTATCAATTCTGCTTAAGCATGGAGGACCATTTCCCGCTTTTAAGGACCATTCCTATAAAAAAAAAATAATGGAGTGGCAAGGGATGGGGGAAAGGGGTCTTAAAACTCCATTTTCAAGAAATCCTTAAAAAGAGCCAATGCTAAAAGTTTAGCTTTCGGGAATTTTCAGAATTTGAGAAATCGAGTGGTGGCACTTGGCATTCAGTCCGATGGAGAGAGGTGTGGGCACGTAGACTTCCTCTCCCGAAGCCTCAATGCCTCAGCCAGAGAAATCAGGCAGGGATTTTTGGCCCGGGGAAGGGGGGAGGGAGAATGGGGAGGGGGTGGAAGAATTTGAATTATCACTAGTTATCATACATCCTCCGGGGGAGAGAAGTGGAGGTGCGGAAATATATGGAAACATGGAGGTGAGGAGCGAGTGTATGAACGTAAATACCTAATAAATGTCAAAATGTGAAGAGCAAATAGGTATAGATCTATATAATTCATTTGCTTATATAAATAAAATGTACAAAGACTGTAGTTTGCGAAACAAGTGCTCGGGGCTAGCAAGATACATACAATAATATACATATACATATATATATATATATATATATATATATATATATATATATATATATATACGTGTGTGTGTGTACTATATATGTACCCTTTCACGGAATAATAACACTAATAAGAAGTGATCAGACCTCCAGCTTACTCGGGACTCGTGCAAGATTTTCCTCTCACACATAAGTTGTAAACATTATGTTCCTAGTTTTTAACGTAAATTAAAACGTGCTAAAGTATACAGTCAAACAGAGCCTTGTTACACAATGAACATTAAATTAAATACGATACATTTTATTTGAAATAATTTTTGTGTACTGTTTAGCATGCACATTATTTATTTCTAAAATTTTCATTCTAATAAATTAATCATAATTATCCTATCCTAAAAATCCTGAATCTTTATCTGAACGCGTATAGCTTTTTTAGACCTTTGTAGGTTTTCCATAGACCTTTCCTAGCCCCTAACAAGAATAACAACAAAGTAGTTTGTAGGCTTACTCCCCGAGTAAGCGAAAATGCTAATGGCGCCCAAACATTACCCGAAACAAGCAAGAGAAATTCAGCTTGCACGCTATCCCCCCCAAAAAAGAGAAAGAGAAAAAAAGAGCACAAATACGACACGGGTCCTCATTTGCGTAAACAACCACCAAATGTAAATAATATTCGTTTATACACAAGTCGGAGAATTTCAACCAGAGGTTATTTATGTACACGGGTGACCGGAGGCATCATCCATATAACAACAGCGTATTCATAAATGCAAGAGACCCTGGTCTCCCCTGATGCATTTATGTATCTCTCTGGTTCAGGTCGGGACGAAAAAGACGGTCGCAACGATATGTTACGCGCCAGGGTCGACCATTAAATGCATTAGTATGCCTCTACAAATGTAGATATGCTGTGGATTAGATGACACACATACATGCATAAACCTGTGTGTGTGTGTGTGTGTGTGTGTATGGTGCAACGTACAAACATCCATGTACCTGACTTTAAAAATCTGAGCATTTGAACTCGACAGCTGAAAGAACGGAACAAACTTAACTAAGTTAAAGACGAAGTCAAAAGCCACCAGTCCTTAAATCAAGAACTAAAACTTGAACTGAGAAAGAGATCAGCGCTCAAAAATTTAATAGCTAAGGAAACGAGCGCCTGATCGACATGCTTGACTCTTGAATTTATAATGCCCACACAGTACCCCATGAGATTCGGAGGTCTGGCGCGTGAGACGAGCTCACAAGGATAATCATGATATAAAGGAAAGCTCTTATTTATATATCATATATATTATATATATATATATATATATATAATATATAGGATATATATATATATAATATATATATTACTAATTTAATTCCGATTATGGATAGAGATCTACACGTTTTCAAAACCAACCAAGCTTTGTACAATAACAAAGATACTCAAGTATAACATGATCTAGAATTTTACACACGTAATGAGAATAAATCAAAATAAAAAACGAGGGAATTATCAACACTGTACACCAAACACAAGGAAATTAATAAGATAAAGTGAAGTATTTTGGCATTAATAATAAAAATACTAATAATAATAACAACATAATCGAAAAAAAGACTTTACATCATCAACGTAAAGCACCCGGATAAATGATAGGAATAAGGTGAAAATATTACACAAAACTGTGTAACATCTCACACACACACACACACACACACACACAACAACACAATATATAATAATAATAAGAATTAATATATAAGGAAAAAGCTAAATAAGTTATTATATAATAAATGTAAAAGTATTATATATATATCTATATAATATATAATAAGGAAGCCTACAAAGATGCTAATTAAAAGTTTAATCAAAGAGAAAAGGCACAGGGAACGGGACAATTTCTCTTATCAAAAATACAAGTAATAAAACGTCTGAAAAGACAAAGGACGTGCTACAAAAAATGCAAAGGACTACGAAATGAAAACCACAGTGATCTGCATAATACAA
>NC_087208.1:29996439-30026439 GCF_015104395.2 Macrobrachium nipponense | reverse complement strand
CGATAGAGCATTTTAATTTGAAGAGGCGTTGTACAGGAATGGATTCAATATTCTTTAAATTCATGACGTGGATGTGAATGGCTTGGTGAATGAAAAGGTTCTATTCATACACACGCACACACACACACACACACACACACACACACACACACACACACACACACACACACACACATATATATATATATATATATATATATATATATATATATATATTATATATATATATATATATATTATATAAACAGCGACTGAAATTGAAAATTCATTACCGAAGAGAACAGCTTTAGACACCAAATTTGTTAACATGGTGGTACGCAATATAAAAAAAAAAATGTATATTAACAGACCTAATAAAATCGTTATTATTAATACAATTCCATCATAAATGACACATACACAAAATAATGTCAAAACTACTGATTCCCAAATCACTGGGATTACCCACGGTAATCCTAGCGTATCATTTCACCCAATCTGATTCATTAACCTGCTAATCACCTGTATACGTAATTAATAATGTATTCTTAATTATCCTTAGTGAATCTGGCTTGCTTCCCGAAGCCCAAGAAGCAACTGAAGCAGAAGGATTAATTCATTTTGTAATATATCTCCTAATCAGGATAATTTCCCCTGAGCAATTATATTTTCATCTTGAGAGACATAATCCCTCTGCCATTAGAACGATAGGGCAAACAAATCAATGAACACATATATATATAATATATATATAATATATATATATATATATATATATATATATATATATACATATATATAGATAGATAGATATAGATAGATATATATATAGATAGATATATATATAGATATATATATATATATATATAGTATATATATATATATATATATAGATATTATATATATATATATCTATATATATATATTATATGACTATCTATATATATATATATATATATAATATATATATATATATATATATATTATATATATATATATATACACATATATTATATATTGCTACTTTCAAAATGCATGTTTCCCCTCTTTGAAATGTCATGTAGATTATGCAACATTTTTTCAGATTCCTGGATAGCTTAGAATAGGATGTTTAAATGTGTGTTCAGATTTTGCATTACGTGTTATAAAAGAATATATATATAAAGTAAAAGAGAGAGATCTCCGTTTTGCTTTCCTAATCTGTCTTCAACACGTGTGATAGCGAGCGAGCTGGAGTCTTGTGTTGTTATACAAAACATGTCAATTTTAATTGTCGCCCACCCTCCGTCTCGACGAGTAGAGTACGTCTTTTTTTTTTAAACCGACTCGTCTTGTACGTGTATGTCTTTGTCAAGTCCCACGTGGGAATTGCACATTTTGTATGTGAGATTGCAGCAGATTTCAAAGCTACTGGTAAGCATTTTGTGACAAGAGGGGTTTTGTATCATCTGACCCTAGTCGAGTTTCCGTAAAGGAAGAAATTTCATTTCATTCTATCTTAAGAACCTCGAGGCATTAACATCTTGCTCTCGCTCTCTCTCTCTCTCTCTCTCTCTCTCTCGAAATCATTGAGATTATATTAACGTAACGTAAATTGGTCACTCGTAACTTGTGAGAATTTCAATATTTCATATTTCTTAGAGTTTATTTATTGTGATATTTAGTTTCTTTTGTGGAATCTGAACAAACATTGTTTCGTAACGGCGCCTGGTTTTTGTAAAAGTGTGATATACAAGCTGCAGCAAGAGAGAAAGAAGTTGGTATACCAAAAAGGTAAAGTGTTATATTTTTTTATTAAATTGCAACTAATAACTAAAAGTCAATGGGAAAAGTGTTTGGTTAACTAATAACTAACGGTTAGGTAATAACTAATAACGGATATGGATTGTGTTTAACTAATAACTAAAAGTTAATGGGAAAAGTGTTTTGGATAACTAATAACAGATGGTTGTGAAGGTTTGGTAAAAACTGTTGGTTACAGTGTTTTTGAGTGAAAAGATTTACACTTTTACACATTGCTGATTTTTTTTGTGTTGTGATTGTCCATTGTTGTGCACTATTTCATTTTCTTATTGAAGTGTGTCTTTTTTATTTTATATTTTCATTTGCATTCCCAATTTAATTTAACTTAGTTATTTCATTGCTTTATCATTGCACATTTAATTAAATTTTAAAACATTGTGAATTGATTTTGCATTTTACTTAGAATTCTTTTCAAGTTTTGTTGTTGTTTAGTACTTGTGAATTAATTTCTGATTTCAATTATTACTTGTGAATTAATTTCTGATTTCAATTACTGCCTAACACTTTTGAATTTCAATTGAATTAATTTTCTTGAATTTTGTGATAAATTAATTTTGATTTAATTTTACTTAATTTGATTCAAGAATTAATTAAACTTTACTTTGTTTTCAAGTAACAGTAATTTTCCCTGATATTGTGAATTTCACTTATAAATTTTGAATTTAATACATTTTTATATTTAAAATTTTTTTATAAGTGTTTGTTTTTTATACCAGCATATTTTATGTAGATTATGATTATATTGATGATAGGTAGAACATAGAGTGGTAATTGATTTGCTTTCCTTCAATTTATTTGAAGTGACTTAGAAACCAGGGAAGTACTTAGACTTCTGAAATCAGGGAAATACTTAGACTTTTGAAGTTGTTGATGGAGTGATGCCCTTTGATAATTTAATTACTTACAAGATTACCTCACACCTGTTTTGAGGTGAACTTAGTCTGAATTTTTCTGCAATACTGGTAAGTGTTAAGGGATCAATGTTGCCTTTAGAGTATTCAGTCGTTTAAACGTGTTATGAGGGTTCAGGTGGTCTGGCTTTTGGGTGAGTATTGATGAATGGTAACCAGATACTTGGCACTTCGTAACAATATATATATATATAATATATATAATATATAATATATATATATATATATATATATATATAATATGATATATATATATATAGTAAGCATTCATATTACAAATGGTCAAGTCTCCATACATGAAAGAAAATTTTAACGAGCATAAATTTCGAGGATATTCCATTTGTTTCAAGTAATTTGGAATTGATGCCTTTGCTAAATAACTGATCTGTCAGGTGAAAATCTGACAGCTCAACTAACTTCACCTGCATCCGGACACGTCAGTTTCAATGGCCTTCCTTGACAAGTGGGCGACATCTCTTCCACGGCAGAGTTTAAAGTGACTTCATCTGTTTCTGCGGAATAAAATGAGAGAGAGAGAGAGAGAGAGAGAGAGAGAGAGAGAGAGAGAGAGAGAGAGAGAGAGAGAGAGAGATTTTAAAAGTAACATTGTCTGTTTGTAACATTATCTGTTTTTCTAAGTAACATAATATGTTTTTCTAAGTAACATAATCTGTTTTTCTTTTTCATAATAAACAGAGAGAGAGAGAGAGAGAGAGAGAGAGAGAGAGAGAGAGAGAGAGAGAGAGAGATTTTAAAAGTAACATTATCTGTTTTTTCATAATAGATAAAGAGAGAGAGAAAGAGAGAAATTTTAAAAGTAACATTATATGTTTTTCTTTTCCATAATAAACAGAGAGAGAGAGAGAGAGAGAGAGAGAGAGAGAGAGAGAGAGAGAGAGAGAGAGACCCTCTTAACCAAAGAAGCTTAAAAGCACTTTTTTCATCAAGTTATGGCAGTAATACCTTTTTAATTGGCGTGCGAATCAACATATCACTGTTAAACTGCTTAAAAATCAAACGTCAAATGACTGATAACAAAAATCCAACAGTTACACGGTACAGAATATTGAAATTATTTTAGCACAGCCCAATAATTTATTTAAATAAGAACGTGTGGGTGAGAGAGAGAAAGAGGTATTTTTGTGTGTGTAAAATTATCGTGTCAAAAAGGACGTGTGTGCGTGGAGAGAGAGAGAGAGAGAGAGAGTGAAATTTTTTGTAAAAAGTAACTATGTCATAACGCCATTAGTTTCCCTCCATAATGGATGAAAGATACACGATAAACTTCCAGAACATGAAGTTAACCAATGAATCACCCGGGTACAAGCTGCCACGCAAAGCGCAAACGAAGACAAACGACAAGAGAGAGAGTGGAAGGAGGGCGGAGCCCGGTCGCCAGGAGTCTTAGGAGGAGTAGGGGAAGGGAGGGGAGGGGATTGGTGGTTGATCAATTTGTTCCATATATCCTCAAGAAGTGCCTCAAGGCGCGGGTATACTTCCCCACGGGGAATGGCTAAAGTTCGACGAGTAATCATAACTTGCGATAATTGTTAAACTTTTGCAATCTGTGCAACAGCACTAACAAGCAAGTGCATGGACTGGCTCGGGGTAGACGCTGGCGGGTGAGTTTTGACAAACCACAGTGAAATTTTAAGGAAAGGGATAATCAGGATTCAAGGTATTCATACCGAAGTTTTCCATTATCTGGGGACACAGTACCAGCTTTTACATTCGTGAGTAATTTTCTAAGTAAAAGCATAGACGAAGCATTTTAAAATTGATAGAGTTGGGCCAAAAAGAAAAAAAAATATGAAGAGTAGCTTCCCAGAAAGGGAACACCAAAATCGCCTAGACAAACATTGCACAGTTGGTCGCTCCACAAAGTTCCAACCTTCCAGTCGTCAGGAACTCTTTCTGAGATGACGTTACTAGCTACGTAGCTCCTTGACCTCATCAGGACCCACTTCCTCATACACTAGCTGTGACAAATCAACGTCGAAAAACTACCAAATACAAAGTTCATTGTTTTGGTAAACGAAGGCATGATGGAAGCTTCAAGAAAGGGTTAAATCGCTTCACCCTGCCAGGAATCCTCCGAGGACTCTCCCTGGTAAGGAGATGATAGCCACTGAGCCAATATATATATATATATATATATATATATATATATATATATATATATACATATATACTATATATATAATATATATACATATATATATATATATATATATATATACTAGTATAGTATATATATATATATATATATATATATATATATATATATGAGCTTGGTGTGTGTGCACGTAGCTTCTATTTCGATCTCCAATAGACCGGAAAATAAAGTACGGCTTATTTCTGCCGTTTCAACCATTCCCTGAATCAAAGCTGGAAGTTATAACTGTCACTTGCACAAAAATCCTTGGAAGTTTCGAGAAGCCCGTGAGGAAACGCTCAGCGTTTCGTATAAGGTACCGAGACGTAAAGTATTAAATAAAGCCGGAGGTTCATAAAAAGAAGTTTCGAATCTTTTACTGGTACGTAACTCCGATTCTTTACTGCTTCATATAGCCGAGAATATATTAAAGGTCGATGTTGTTTATGGGTGGAAAAACATGCTTCTCTTTCTCTTCTCTACTCTCTCTCTCTCTCTCTCTCTATCTCTATCTTCCCTCTCTATCTCTCTCTCTCTCCGCTATCTCTCTCTCTCTCATTTCGTTTGGTCAGAGACTTTCTAGGCCACATTTTGTTTCGTCGAAGGCCGTGAGATTGTATCTGACGTTTTTCAATCCTTTGACTCCAAAACAAAGAAAATCTCTTTCTCTTTCTCATTGGCACTATTTTTACGATATCCTCCGGGCTACTCGGACAAAATCCTTACTGGAATGTAAAAAATAAAGACCTTAATGCTATCTTAACTGTCTCCACCCACAGAATTCGAAAAAAACGGAGAGCGAACTAATAAGTTCATGCTTGCATGAATACGACTAAGACGAAGAAAACAGGCAAATAATATATGAATAAAACAAGAGAAAATTGAAAACCCACAAAATGCTGTTCTCCCAACAAATGAAGAATGGGAGGAATTTATAGCCGATTGAGCAATAAAGAACAAATCAGGATACCATGATGAGAGAGCGGTCACAGTGCTTTGTGCAAGAAGGATGCTTATACTAGATTTTACCTCGGTAAAAAAAAATAATTACTTTTGACTTTTTTTTGTTCACGCTGTTTTAAAAACCGGAAACATGCACTTATTTTCTAGATTTTACATCGGTAAAAAAAATTACTTTTGACTATTTTTTTTTTTGTTCAAGCTGTTTTACGGAAACAAGCGCTTATTTTCTAGAAAAACATTGTCCCTTACATAACGTTCAACGACAAACAAAGGAAATCTACTTTTCCTTGCTAAAACCCATACGGAAAAGCTATAGCACAAAAACGAATCATATTGGAAACGGTATCACAGAAACTAGCGAACAATTTACAATATGAACTAATTGATTTATCAGAATCCCCTTTTTTTTCTAAGATATCAACATGCAAACAGTGCAACAAAAACAACACTAAGACGATAGATCACTGGATGTAGAATAAGAAGGTTATTTAGAAAACGCAAACATTTATAGAATTCTAAAATAACTTTTTTTTTTTTTGTAAGAAAAATTTATTGGTAAAAAAAAGACGGAACGTAAAATGGTCTTTCATACGCGAAAAAAAAATCTATAGGGATTGAACCCTGACCCCGGCCCATATAAAAAAAAAAAAAAAAAAAAAAAAAAAAAATACGCAGAGAAGTAAAATAGTTTTTTTTTTTTTTTTTTTTTTTTTTGCACGTCAACAATTTATTGCACCTAACGCCGTTGGGCGGAAGTTTCAATATCATTAGTCCATAGCGCGAGAAAAAGTCGGTCGGGTTGATTAAACTTTGGGCTGTTTTCTCGCTTTAAGTCTTCCAAGAATTTCCCCGCCTGCTACTGACATTTGTGCGGGATTTTTCTTCCGTTTTTGCTTGTTGGGGCCAATCTTATCATCCAAAACACTATTACTACGACAAAATAATAATAATAATAATAATAATAATAATAATAATAATAATAATAATAATAATAATAATAGTATAATAATATAATAATGATCCGGGTACCAAAAGAGGGCGTCCACAGCAAGAAGGATGTTTTTACTAAACTTTACCCCAGTAAAAAAATAAAAATTACAATATCATGTTTTTTGTGCGTGAGGTTTTCAGAAAGAGCGGTAATTCCCTAGACAAATTTTCTACTATTACTGCTACTGCTACTACTACTAATGGTAGTAGAAGTGGTAGTAGTAAGACTAATAATAACAATAATAATATATTTCCAATAATAAATTCGAACTTGATTTATTTGCAACAGATTCTTATATAATGCTCAAATTCTACAAAACAATAACATTTTTCTATGATCAAACATAGATACATGCATGCAAATGCAATATGTCAAAGGTTTATGTCTGAACTCGAGAAGTTGCGCCACTCATTCATCGCAATCTCAGTTTAACCCTATCGGTCCAACACCAAATTTTCGCCGCACCCCCGAAAGTGACTCCACGGACAACGGAGGGAGGGTGGGAGGGAGGGAGGGAGGACCTCGCAAACGAACTTGAACTCCACGGACAACGGAGGGAGGGAGGGAGGGAGGGAACCTCGCAAACGAACAAACAAAGGCAGCGAAGAGAGTCCTCCTCCTCCTCCTCCTCCTCTTCTGCTGTCGCCTTCCATCAACCGACACCGTGTGAGTCTGGGACACCGACGGAAAGGAAATTGCCACAAAGTGTTCATGAACTTTGCGAGAAATTTATAGTGGCGGCAGCGCGACAGACAGACAGACGAACACACACACACACACGGAGACCCTCATCCCTCCCTCCCTCCCCGTCTCGCCTTGCCTCAACTCCAGAGCAAATTTTGCCAAGACTCCAGCGCCTAAAATGGCATAGTGGAAGCAGGGCGTTTTATGGGCATCCACACTATGCCACTTTATTAAAAAATGAGAGAGAGAGAGAGAGAGAGAGAGAGAGAGAGAGAGAGAGAGAGAGAGCACAAACTTATCAAAATGAAAGCGAGGGAAAAAAAGGCATACTACCTCGTAAAGGAAGGATACATTCTTGTGGGTGTGGGTGTGTGTAAGAGAGAGAGAGAGAGAGAGAGAGAGAGAGAGAGAGAGAGAGAGAGAGAGAGTGTGTGCATTATGTCAATGGAGAGAAAAAAATGCATTTTTCAAAAGAGTAAAAGTGAGAGACGTAAGTACATTTTGTTGAAACGAGAGAGAGAGAGAGAGAGAGAGAGAGAGAGAGAGAGAGAGAGAGAGAGAGAGAGAGAGAGAGCAAAACCTTCATCAAGGCAGACCCTTCCTCCTTCCACTCCATCTCCCTGCAAATGTTTATCATAACAGCGGCGTTCCCATAACGTAAACAGATATACTCTTAAATCTCTCCCGAAGTCTCACAAACACACGCACGCAACCACGCACGCACCGTGGACGTACATGCGCTTTAAAGAATGCCGTACAATAAAGCATAAATAACTGCTCATATGAGCACACTTACATTTTCCCCAAACTTATAACCCTTTGTTCCTGTTTCAGCGGTAATTTTGAATGTGCTCATTTGACAGTGTGTGTGTGTATGTATGTATATATATATATATATATATATATATATATATATATATATATATATATATATATATATATATATATATATAGATGCAAGCTTATAGATGTGCATACAGTTAGTTTTTGTAATTACTAGTGTTGCTGAAAAGTTAATATCAACTTTGTATTTATAAATTCCAGTTTGCGGACCCATGCCCAGCAGCATAAGACTCTCTCTCTCTCTCTCTCTCTCTCTCTCTCTCTCTCTCTCTCTCAATCTCTCTCTCTCTCGTCTCTGAAAGAGGCTCTTATTTATAGCCTCTATCAGATCACTGGATCTATTTAATGTCACCAGTGCAGTTGAAGTCTTTTCCACAGATCATAGCGAAGTTGAACTGTTTTCAAGGACTCAATCTAATTCCGCTGTTTCTTCGCGAAAGAAAATAAAATTTGCTCGAAGATTAGCGCATACATTATCCACAGCATTCTTTGGATATTGAGAGCATACTCACACATACGTATAAAAAAAACTGCTATCGATCCATGTAGGGGGTTGCAATAACTTATTCATTACAATAGTTGATTGTGAGGTTCTGGGGCTACAGAAAATTCCTAAGTTCTACAGGTTTTCTGGCCTTTAAAGGGTACCTGATCGAGTTCTGATCTGCCGTAACCAAGCTTAGCTGACGATATTTATTAGTCCATCCTTGGGACAGTACTGATCGAGTTCTCTCCCGCCCTATCCAAGCTTAGCTGACGATATTTATTAGTCTATCCTTGGGACAGTATTGATCGAGTTATTCCTTCCCGGGCCCTATCCAAGCTTAGCTGACGATCTTTATTAGGTTTCATCCTTGGACCCAGTAATGATTCGGAGTTCTCTCCCGCCCTATCCATAACTTAGCTGACGAATATTTATTAGTCCATCCTTGGGACAGTATGATCGAGTTCTCTCCCCGCTATCCAAGCTTAGCTGACGATATTTATTAGTGTATCCTTGGGACAGTACTGATCGAGTTCTCTCCCGCCCTATCCAAACTTAGCTGACGATATTTATTAGTCCATCCTTGGGACAGTACTGATCGAGTTCTCTCCCGCCCTATCCAAGCTTAGCTGACGATATTTATTAGTGTATCCTTGGGACAGTGCTGATCGAGTTCTCTCCCGCCCTATCCAAGCTTAGCTGACGATATTTATTAGTGTATCCTTGGGACAGTACTGATCGAGTTCTCTCCCGCCCTATCCAAGCTTAGCTGACGATATTTATTAGTCCATCCTTGGGACAGTACTGATCGAGTTCTCTCCCGCCCTATCCAAGCTTAGCTGACGATATTTATTAGTCTACCCTTGGGACAGTGTCCCATCTTTAATTTGTTTTATTGATGATCACGACTGATGAACTGATTGATCAATTTCTATAATCTATGATCACTGACGTTATGACGGTCAAGTAAGAGATGAATTAAGATGAATTAAGAGTCATCTCCGATCAGACTTGAGTAATACACGATGAGCTCACATGGTGGAGGGAAGGAGGAACAGCCTTGCTCAACACTTCTCAGACGGTACGAAATGGTTCTTAACCGCGACCCTTCGACGCTCCTGCGTTGCGTTCTTGCTTTTACTTCTCTTTAATTCCCTTTGAATCCTTTCTGTTAGCTTCTCCAACTTCTTTAACTCTACCTTTCTATTAATGTCACACCTCACTAAAGAACAGATTCTTATGGGGACCCGTTAAGACGAAAATTCTGACTTAGTTTTTCGTTAATGAGTTTATAACAAACCAATTAATGTATAAATAAACCTGCCACGACTGACGTTATAATACAACGCAAAACCATTTTTTCTAAAATACGATCCCGGCATAAGATTTAATTGTCCATATAAGACTTCTCTTACAACACTTTAGTATCATTCAAACAAGCTTCATTTCCTCAACAATACCTTCTGGAAACTTTCACCAAATATGCGTCATTAGTATGAGATGAAAACATACTGACCTATACACGAACAATGCTACTATCAACACTTTCAAAGATTAACGCCAAAATCTCCTAAAAACAATAATGATAATACATTCTCAAAATTAGCAGCATTAATATCTTGGAAAATTACCGCAGCTAACACCATCCCTTCCTATAAATATCAGAGCTCAACCATTACAAAAACGATCGTTGCCGATACCTTCTACAAACACTACATCACCGTAGCCACAAAGTAAAGAAACCATAGTCAATGCTTTACTAAAACCAATGCCATTAAGCATTCGTCGTAAACAGGCCAATATTGTTGACGGGACCAGAGATTGCGGGTCGATCTGCCGATATATCGACGCATTTCATTCATAAGCGAGAGCTGTTTCATTGAGTACCCACCAGATGGCACCCGAGTCAATTCATTGATTAAACAAGCGACCGCGACCCAAATGCGGAACACCAAAAGCATCCGCAGATCTTTCATGTTTTGTTGACTAGCGTTTATCCAGTAATATTAATAATAATAATAATAATTCCTAAGAAGTTCACAATCTCGTGAAAAACAGTTTGTGTCATAAAAATCCAAAATTATCATATAATAAACTGCATTACTGAGTAAAAGACAAAAGCAAATATTTTCGAACACCTGAACGGTATTGGAGTTTTTTGTTTCTGTCTTTTACATAGTAATAGACTTTACTATATAATGCTAGATTTTTATTACAAAAAGAAATAACAACAACAACAATAAATAATAATAATAATAATAATGTTGATGACGTCCACAATGTCTATATACTATATGTATCATATACATCCACACACACCACAATAATACACACACACCCCATCATATATATAGATATATATATATATAGATATATATATAAAGAGAGAGAGAGAGAGAGAGAGAGAGAGAGGAGAGAGAGAGAGAGAGAGAGTAATATATATTTTCAAACTTACAACAATGTGGAATCATTCTTCATTCTTTACCATTTTTGTGACTCAAGTGATTATGAGATTTTATTGATTATTATCATTATTATTATTATTATTATTATTATTATTATTATTATTATTATTAAGTCCACGGCTAAATATACAAACACCTCATGCATTTATATCTAAATAATAAAAAACAACATTAACGAAATCAAAACGCGACAAACTCCATCTTTCGAGGTAAACAAACAAAGATGAAGGGTTTACTCAAAACCGAAAGGTATAATGAATCCATCTCCCTTTTGACGGACGAGTAAACCTTATAAGACTAGAAGTCATCTCCACTCAAGACGACTCTAATTCAATATTGCAAGATGAAGGGGATTTCATTCCTCGCTAACGACCTCCCCCTCCACATACAATCCCCCGAGGGGAGACCGTCTCCTCACGGAGCGATTGAGAGGATTCTCCTCTCTTCCTAAGTGCCGCCCCCCCCCCCCCCCCTATCCACCCCCCGGCGAGTTACGTCGTTTAAGATGCATAATTACAAATCAACGCGAGTAACGTGGATGAATTGGAGGTAGGAGGAGACTCGGAAGATAATTCGATTACCAGCGTACTGTTGTTGGTCTCTCGCGCCCAAGGACGTCATTAATTCTCTTTAGGGAGAACATATACATCTGTTAGACCAAAGGTATGCCTACTGCAGCTTTATTACTCAAACTGGCAATTCTATAAAAGCCTAAGTATTACAAACATATATGTGAGTCACTTTAGGTGTTCGCATGAAACAAAAAGCAACAATAATAATGATAATGATAAATAATATTAAGTTAAAAGAAACGTTAAATATTAAGTATTACAAACACAAATGTGGTTCACTTTTGGTGTTATCATGAAAATGAAACAAAAAGCAATAATAATAATAATAATGATAAATAATATTAAGTTAGAAGAGACGTTAAATCCTAAGTATTACAAAAACATACGTGATTCATGCACTTTCCGTGTTCGCATGAAAATGAAACAAAAAGCAATAATAATAATAATAATAATAATAATAATAATAATAATATAAACAATATTAAGTTACAAGAGACGTTAAAGACAGCAGAACCTGCAGTCAAGAATTTGAGAACAGCAGCTGCATTTATGGTAATAGTAGCAGTAGCAATAGTAGTATTTAGTAGCAGCAGTAGATACTGAGAAGAAAAAAGGTAATAAAACATACATCATCAGCAACCCAAGACCAATGAAATGACTGAAGAAAACAGGTGCATAAACGAGCTGTTCTACAGTGACTTTAAACGAGTGGTGATTACAAGGGCCAGAAAGGGAGAGGAAACAGAGACTTTTCATTGTTTTCAATAAATGAAAATACACTGTGATGTACAGAGACAATTAACCATGCCACGGTACTAATATTTCACCTTCCATTCTCTTGCATTTCTTCACTATTATACTTTCTTTCTTATTCATTTTGGATAGTTGGGGGAAGTCTTATTGATATGATATGATATAATATAATATAATATATATATAATATATAATATATAATATATATATATATATATATATATATATATATATATATATATATCTATATATATATAACAAAAGGAGCCCATAAAAACGCCAAGATGTAGAAAGTAATTACTATATTTCAGAGACCAGCTGCCTGAAGAGAAAGACAGCTGATCTCTGAATTATGGTAATTACTTCTTACATTTTGGCGTTTTTATGGGCTCTTTTTATTAGATAGAATCCTTTTCTAACAGAATATAATTCAACCGTCATAGTATATATATATATATATATATATATATATATATATATATATATATATATATACATATATATATATATATATATATATATATATATATATATATATATATATATATATATATATACATATACATATATATATATATATATATATATATATATATATATATATATATATGCACACTTGCATATATATATATATATATATATATATATATATATATATATATATATATATATATTAAATATATATATATATATATATATATATATATATATATATATATATGCAAGTGTGCGTGCGCAGGAGGAGAGAGAGAGAGAATTTGTCTAAATTGCACAAGCGTATTCCGCGCATAGCTTTCTATCGATCTATCTAAACTACTCGAACGTATGCTTGTGTTAAAAGGTGTATAAATATTTGCGTCAACGTATCATGAATAAAAACAAATTTCACAGGTCTGTCTTTTTCCACTCACCAGCTTCAAAGGATACCGCATGGGTGACCGAAAGGTGACCACTTCCGGGCGATTACATACCTGAAAGAAAAGAAAGAAATTTCTAAATACTCAAGTGGCTACAGCAGGAGCAGAAGTCGATTACTTTAAATGGGTATACATCTCAAAGTATGTGCAATAACCACGCTAAGTGATTGAAGACGATCGCCGAATGACAGACCAATTATACTGACCAATTATATTTAGGGAAAAAGGGGAAATGTTGAAAAAATGAAAAATAAAAAGTTGAATTTGGTCTGCTGAATGATCAAAAAGTTTCTTTAATAAAGACAATGAAAAAATTTTAATGATCAAAATCTCAAAAGAACCAAGATGGATTAAAGGCAATTAAAAACTGAGTAAGATAATGAGAGAGAGAGAGTGAGAGAGAGAGAGAGAGAGAAAGGATCCCATTCATATTCCCAATTCCAAAATCAAAGAAACGTTCGGTATAATCAGCCGAAAAATTTAATTATTAATCATATCGGTGTAATTAAGCCGTTACTTTTCCGACCGGTTATCGTAGGCAATTAATTGCCTATTACGTTTCCAATATGGCAATTAACTGACTCCCTCAATCGGTGGTGGGAAAAAAAGAGGAGAGAGAGAGAGAGAGAGAGAGAGAGAGAGAGAGAGAGAGAGAGAGAGAGAGAGAGTCTTAATTATTCAATTATCTGAAATTAAGGCAGAAAAAGAGGTTCGGTGCCTCCGCAACCAAATTATAGATATCGGAATTTTTTTTTATCCCATTTAACATACGCTACAGAAACGCGTATAAAAAAGTAAATAAGGTATAAATAATTAACGAATTTTAATTATTGACAGCGCTAATCAGAACGAGACCATCGAGTAGAACCGGTACAAAAATGAAGGGGGGTGATTCAGCAAACTGACATTATGTATTTATTCGTGTTTAATCAAAATTACCTATTCAGCTTCCGGACAACAAATGTTCATAAAAAGGAGAGAGAGAGAGAGAGAGGTGGGATAATGTTTGTTAAGGAAAAAGGAAATGACGCCCTTCAGAAACATGGGAGAGAGAGAGAGATTAAGAAAACCACCTAATTACATACCATGGGGAGAGAGAGAGAGAGATTAAGAAAACGACCTAATTACATACCATGAGAGAGAGAGAGAGAGAGAGAGGAGAGAGAGAGAGAGAGAGAGAGAGAGAGATTATTAAGGAAAAGGAAATGTCACACTTCAGAAACTTAGGAGAGATATTAAGAAAATGACCTAATTATTAACCATGGGGGGAGAGAGAGAGAGAGAGAGAGAGAGAGAGAGAGAGAGAGATGATTACTCTGTACACTTAAAGAGAGGTATAGAACCGTTGCTAATGATTTGACTCTGAGAGAGAGACAGTGAAACAGAGAATGGGAGAACGTTGTATATTATGGACATGGCTCAATTATAAACTTAGACAGAGAGAGAGAGAGAGAGAGAGAGAGAGAGAGAGAGAGAGAGAGAGAGAGAGAGAGAGATTATTTCTTTTTAACCTTGAAGAGAAAGAAAGGAACATTGCTGTTCAGGAAAGGACTCCTTGGGAAACCTGAGAGAGAGAGAGAGAGAGAGAGAGAGAGAGAAGAGAGAGAGAGAGAGAGAGAGAGGAATATTACTATTATGGAAATGACTCCTTGAAAAACCTAAAGAAGAAGACGAAGGATAGGAGAGAGAGAGAGAGAGAGAGAGAGAGAGAGAGAGAGAGAGAGAGAGATGGCACTGCTGATCAGCCAAATGTCTTTCTGATACCAAGTATTCAAGGAAGCGAACTATAATATTCCCCAAACAACGCGCTCCTGATGTTTCTCACCTGGTGGAAATCGTGTTCGTTTTGATTAATCATTTTCCCCTCTTATCCAGGGAATCCCTCGCCCTCTTCTGTATTTCCTGAGTTCTCCCACTCGGGAAACAAGTCCATTCAACGGAATACGTTTGATATATTCGGCTTTCAGTTCATTGTGGGTAACTAGTTGCATTTGACGCAAGGCGTAGTTTGAAAATTTCCCCTTAACAACAACTAGTTTGGTCTTCGCTACGCTGGTCTGTTAGAGATCTATGTTGGACGATTATCAAATATTTCGACTTGATCATTCGTAGAGATCTATGTTGGACGATTAATCAGATATTTCGACTTGACTTCGTAGAGATCTATGTTGGACGATTATCAAATATTTCGACTTGATCATTCGTAGAGATCTATGTTTGGACGATTTATCAAATATTTCGACTTGATCTTCGTAGAGATCTATGTTGGACGATTATCAAATATTTCGACTTGATCATTCGTAGAGATCTAGTTGGACGATTATCAAATATTTCGACTTGATCATTCGTAGAGATCTATGTTGGAACGATTATCAAATATTTCGACTTGATCATTCGTAGAGATCTATGTTGCACGATTATCAAATATTTCGACTTGATTGTTCATGCAATCAATTCGCAATCGGTCTTGCAATATATATAGTTCAACTGGTCAGTCGTTCTGACCCTTGGCCTAGTCTTGTGAACTTGACTTATAACTAAGTATTTCTGTCAATTTCTTTGTGGTGTTGATTGAATTATATTCAGCTCCCATCCCTTTCTAAATTATGTATTGTAGAATAGATATTCAGGCATTCTTTTTTAACGGCATAGATCTTGGAAATAACTTCAACTTGTCTTGCAGGGACAATATCGTTTTAAATTTTGGCGATATTCAAAAAAGCAGGTGACTTGATGGATGGTATTTATTTTTTCTATTTCTTATATAAAATCTTGATCCTAAATATGACAGGTGTATCTGTTTGCATAAGTCTCCCTTATGCATGAAGGGACAAAGCAAGAAAATAGTTTTGTCAGGTTTTCGATGCCACACATAAATATGAAAGAGAAAGACGGCGCTAACAAGTATAACTGTAATAGGAGCATTTTAGTTATGTATAAAATCCTTTATAAGAGCATATTCATTCTGGCCCAAACAATGCGAAGAATAAATTCCTGATATTGGTCAAGACAATGTCATGAAAATGTCCTCAGATTAGACTAGACAATGCCAGAAAAACATCCTGACGTTAGACTAATTAATGTCAAGAAAATGACCTGAGATTAGACTAGACAATACCAGGAAATTATCCTGACATTAGACTAAATAATGTCAAGAAAATGTCCTGAGATTAGGCTAGAAAACGCCAGGAAAACTTTCATGATGTTCTATTGATCACTCATGAATAAAATCCTGATGAACTAAATACCGTTTCAGATAATCCAGTTTTTCAAAGACAGTAGTTAACCTAAATATTCTGAACAAAGTACCACAGGACGCTTCTTGGCTATAAGGACAAGCTTCTTTCAATCACAGAATTTCCAAAACATGACTGACGATACACGTGGCAATTTGACAGGGTAAAACTATATGTCATTAAATATTTCGAGGGTATTAGAAAGAAAATGGTTATTTCCTAATTTCTACCATAAAGACAAGCTTTCTTGTAAGAATTGATACGTTGAAATTAATGGAGCTCTTTACTAAAATACTCTCCTATATAAAAAGAACACATATCTATCACCTCAATTAAATAACATCTTCATGGAAAATGTCCACACGATAAAATATTACGTAATGTTACCAACATTGTTCAGACGTTTATTTCCAGGAAAAGCAACGCAAATACGACACAGAAATACCAAATGGATATGACGCACTCATGTGAATCAAATAAAGCAAGTGTTGATTTCCCAAGTCAAGTTTCCCTTCATCAGATTCTCATCCTTTATCCGATTCTCATCATCTTTCCTATATTCTCTGTGTGTTCTACTCGGCGGGGATTTCGTTTAAGTGAAATGCCTGATATCCCACGGGACTTTCGCCAACCTCCCTCCTACCCAGATTAATTCCTAATTCTCTTATGCAACTCTCAAAGTCATGATGAATAATTTCAACTGCATCCCAGTTTACGGGCGAAAGGGGAGAGAGAGAGAGAAGAGAGAGAGAGAGAGAGAGAGAGAGAGAGAGAGAGAATTAAAATACTAGAAGAAAACCAATAAAAACATAGACAGACAAAAGAGAGAGAGTTAGGGAGAGAGAGAGAGAGAGGAGAAGAGAGAGAGAGAGAGAGAGAGGGGCACTTAAAATCATAGAAAAAACGCAATAAAAAAGCTGGACAGAAGAAAGAGAGAGAGAGAGAAGAGAGAGAGAGAGAGAGAGAGAGAGAGAGAGAATTAAAATACATAGGAAAAACTCAATAAAAACGATGGACAGACAAGAGAGAGACGAGAGAAGCGAGAGACCGATGTCGAGAGAGAGATGACGAGGAGAAGAGAAGAAATGAACAAAATCAAGAAAAAACGCAATAAATTTAAACGATGGACACACAAAAGAGAAAAGAGAGGAGAGGAGAGAGAGGAGAGGAGAGATGAGAGAGAACGAGAGAGAAGAGAGGACCCTACCTACTCCTCGGGGACGATCGCGAAATAAAGAGCGAGCAAATACCCGAATCTATTGGTTCTGTAATTTCCCTTTATGAAAGTAATAAACTAGACAATACAGGGTTTATGAATTACGGTGTAATACATGTCTCCAATCGCTTCCCTCATGGAAATCCCTCGCTTTGTAGGTATTAAATTTACCTCCACCAATTAATCTTTCATTTCAACCACCGGGTTCAATTTCATGACATAATGAAATTTATACTTATGCCTGTGATTTGGCGTCGTTTTCCGTTGAAAAGACGGTTATTCTTGAAAGGACCTGGATTCCGGAAGAATTATAACATCAGGTCATATCTTTGGTACCTAATGGGATCAACTTTCACAAGATCAATGTCATCGAAATAATTTTTCGTACAAATCGACATATAAAACAAATTCCCTCAATATGACCAAAACACATCGAACTATTTTGAAATCTATCTTTTTGCCTGAGTTTACTTCTATCTTCCAAACTCGCCAGACCCTAAATATTCTCCAACTAAAGATTATCTATTCAAAAACCAATTTTTTTTTCACATGCTGGTCAGCTAGTAAAGTGGTTAGTGTCGCGGTATGCCACTCAGATGTTCAGGGTTTGTGTCTCCCCAAGGCCGTTAAGGTATCACTATCATTTACTGCCGCAGTGTGAGGTCTGCGGTGGGAGGTTGAAACCAACATTCTTTGGAAGCTTGAATTTCAAGTCAATGGCCCCTGCGTGCTTGTTGCATGTGAATAGGCTTCATCTACTGAAATAATAATAATAATAATACCTTATTACATTTCCTTTTTAATTTCATTTATTATTCGCTGTTTTTTAATAGCATGTCTTCACTTGCATTTCTATATTTCCTCTCTATTTCTTTTTGGTCTACTACTCATACCAATCTACTAAAGTAATTAAAACTGCCCCACATTCTTTTCGATTATCATAATACCTTACATCTGATAGAATAAATGAATTATACACGTTGAGGAATCCCAAAATCTGCCAGAAACTACTTATATATACATCAGCACACACACACACACACACACACACACACATATATATAATATATATATATATATATATATATATATATATATATACATATAATAAAATCCGAATGGATCTTTCTTGTTTGTCCGCCCCGGGAGGGGGCGAGGTACGTAGGGTTTCAAGAGGGCAGGGGAGACATGACACATCCACCCTCCTGCAATCCTGTTTGTCCGCCTGGATGGGGCGGGGTGGTAGGTAGTAACATGACAGGAAGCGCCGCGTTCCAGCTTAACGTAGCACGCGCCATCAAGATCCTACATATATAATTCATCAAATTTGTCTCTCTGAAATTCAGCCACACATATCTTTCTTGTGCTTTATCTATCACTAATCTCAGGCCTATTCTCTCGCATTTCTCACACAAGTAACCAAGAAGGAGGTCTGGATCTTCCAATTCTTCTGGTGCCAACAGGAGTCAAGTTTACCCAAGAGTTGTATTATGGACATGTTCAAGTTATCTCCGTCTTCCTTTCATTATTTCCTTAAAGCATCTTTATGTCAATTATAACTCTATCTCACCACCTCACTAATAATATTCTTCCTAGAATTTTATTCTCCTATCAACACAATTTTTCAGATACAGTTTCACTGCCATAACAATATTCAACTTCACATAGCACAACAAAACTGGGCTTAGTATATATATCTTACATTTGTATCAAGTATTATTCCTTTTTTCCGAATCATGATAAGTCTGTCCATAGTTTGATTTTCCATTTTTCGTCTTTAACTAAATTCCAACCAAACCTGTACTTGATATCATTTTCCATTACATTCAAAAGATTCTTCCTCGGTAATGGTTTCTCCACGTAATGTTATTTCCTACCCGGTCTTCATTACTTCTGTTTCCATAAGTTTATTTTGAGTCTTTCCCACCTTGATACCAAATTTCCAATTAAAGCCTTCTCCTCCATCTCCAGACTCTTTTCTCATAATAAAACTGATGAAAAGAGCAAACAGCAAACGAAAAATTATATTTCCTCGCAACCCAACTGCAAATTCACTTCACGAGACTTGAATTTACCAAGAATGCCGTAGCAGCAGATGACTTTTCCCTACACACACACACACACACACACACACACACACACACCACACACACACACACACACATATTATATATATATATATATATATATATATATATAGTATATATATATTACAATATATATATCACACACACACACACACACACACACACACACATATATATATATATATTATATATATATAATATATATATATATATACATACATACATCATTACATATATAAAAGCAAGGAATTATTTAAACGTTCAGTATACATTCGAACAGCATTTCTGAATAAATACGAATGACCAGCGCTAAAAATGCACATGTAATACAGCTAGTACGTATGCGCATTATATGCATCAAGTGCACGACACAATGCACATGCAATAAAGTTGCAGGCGACCGTCCATTTGTACTAGGTATACAAGCGTCACATTACACCTCTCGCTCTCCTCCGAAAACTCAAACGAAATTGATACCGAAAGTTTTCAGCAGAGATTAAGCATAAACACAAAACCAACCGAGAGCAACTCCGAATAAAAGCGACCCATCAGTGTCTTCACATATCATGGAGAATTTTAATATCCTTCGCAATGGCCAAAGGGAATTCCCCTCCACTCTCGCTTCCAATGTTGAATCTTTGTGCAAGAAGTTCTTTCTGGAGCATTACCCTTCTCACATGACAATCAGAGGGGTAATTCGCTCATGGTTTTGCCGAATAAACATTGGAATGGACTCAGACACCTTACATTTTATATATATATATATATATATATATATATAATATATATATATATATATATATAGATACATATATATATATATATATATATATATATATATATATATGTATATATATATATATATAGATATATATATATATATATATATATATATATATATATATATATATATATTAGGGCTTG
Source organism: Macrobrachium nipponense (assembly GCF_015104395.2). Lineage (NCBI taxonomy): Eukaryota > Metazoa > Arthropoda > Malacostraca > Decapoda > Palaemonidae > Macrobrachium > Macrobrachium nipponense. Next base: position 30,005,456 of record NC_087208.1, on the reverse strand, counting down.
TGCATTGTATGATAGGCGCCCCTATGAGGTAATGTTAGACTAGCGATAATCTATACGCTAAGTCGGTTGGTATTGCACTTCCATCTTCAATGGAGTGTCTGGGGTTTTGTAGATCACTACGAAGTCGGTATTATCTTTACGACGATGTGTTAAACTCATGGTTCGGTGAGGTTCTTGTAGAAAACTACTTATATATATATATAATTTCTTCTGAAGTTTTACATGCTGAAGATCAGATATGATTGTACAAGTCTTCTAATAACGATAGCTTGATCGCTTCTGCCAATGATGATGGCTAATCCTATTCCTCTACATGATCAAAGCTTAGGTAAAGAGGTACAGGTCTTCTAATGACGATAGCTAACTCTGTTCTGCTGTCTACCATCTCTTGTTACAAGTTTATTGGAAGGAACAGACAGTAGTTCGAACAATATGACATCTATCAGATGACATAGTTTTTTCCATACGACAACAATCAAATGAGACACGCTACAGATCACGTAGGCGGGTTAGTTGTCTCAGCAGGGAGCTTGGACTAATGTTTATAAACAATTGAGTGACTACAGGTGACGGCATGTTATCTTGCCTACTTCTTATTGTATACGTCATCTTTAGCGTCCCCTCTAGTCTGATCACATTCCTGCAAGCAATCTGGTTGACCTCTTTTTTAGTTTTTTAGACTTTTATATTATATGGACTAAACATTCCATATTTTTTATTATGTAAACACTTACGTATATATATATATATATATTATATATAAATATACATATATATATATATATATAATATACATATATATACATATATATAGTATATATATAGATATATATATATATATATACATATATAGAGATATACATATATATTTATATAAAATATATTACATATAAATCTATATTACTAATGTGTCCTAAGTATAAAACAAACAATAGCTTTTGCAGTAATCTGTACGTTTTGCGACTGATTTCTATGTTTTATTGTTTCTACGCTTTAAATACACATTGGTTTTCATTTTCAGGGACCGGTTTTTTTTAATGTCCTTCCAGCATGAGAATACACCTTTACAGCGTGAATAAGAATGTCTATGTTTTTTCGTCGGATTAAATGAGCGCTGAGGGATAATTGCAAAGATTAAAACCTAAAATTTTGCATTAAGTGTTTTTTTTTTTTTGGTAGGACACAAAAGCATTAAATTTACATTTGTAAGAATCTCTCTCTCGTCTCTCTTTTTCTCTCTCTCTCTCTCTCTCTCTATATATATATATATATATATATATATATATATATATATATATATATATATATATATATATATATATATATAACATACGTATATAGATAATATATATATATATATACACACGTATATAAATATATATATATATACACAATATATATATATAATATATATATATATATATATATACACACGCTCACACTACCTCATTCAAACAGAAATAGATACAAGCTTCTCAGGGCTAACTGTCCTCATCGCCAAATGCCACCCAGTGTAAATGAAGTCAGCTTTTTATTTTCTATTAATACGCAGAACAATTGTGTATGCGATTAAGTTATATATATACATATTATATAAGTGAATATATATATATATATATATATATATATATATATATATCATATACCATACATAATACCATATACTATAACATATATATATATATATATATATATATATATATGTATGTATATATATCAAATATTTATATATATGAATGTATGTGTGAAGAAAATGTTTGAAGTCTCTCTCTCTCTCTCTCAGTCTCTCTCTCTCTCTCTCTCTCTTCTCTATCTTCTCTCTCTCTCTCTGTGTGTGTGGAAGCAGTCAGTTCGTCTGAGCGCAACTCATGAGCCAGACCCCAAAAAAAGGCCGTTGATCTTCTCTTAAGCGAACATAACAAACGCAATGATGGCCTCCACTAACTTTGGGCGGGGATTAAGGACGGTCTTGGCCCGGCCCCTATCGCAAAAGTTTGGGTGACACAGCTAACTTCCACCGAAATTAAATCGGCGAAGGAGACCCCAAAGCTTCGTAATGAAGTTTTATGAAGCCTCCGGTCACAGTCGCCACAGCCTTCGACGAAGAAGAAAGCTCATCTTCTCGTCACTAAGAGCTCTCTCTCTCTCTCTCTCTCTCTCTCTCTCTCTCTCTCTCACTATTGCTTATAAAGGCTTGCTACGAGGGTGCATTCATTACTTGTCTCTGAAGCATCATCCGGTCGCCTTCAATTAAATCTCTCTCTCTCTCTCTCTCTCTCTCTCTCTCTCTCTCTCTCTCTCTGTGAATTTATTACTTCTCTTGTATGTTTGTTAATGTCACTCTTTCATACATCAATTCCATATCCCTTCCCCAACACCTCCCCCCCATCCCACCCCTCCCCTTTCTCTGTGAGTCTTGCTTTTCTGTCGCCTCGAATGCATTCATTACCTCTCTCTCTCTCTCTCTCTCTCTCTCTCTCTCTCAGTGACAGCGGCAGGGCTCAAAGTGGTCATAACCACCCCTTATTGCCGAAATAACTTCTCTTAACACAATCGCACAATGGGTGAAACGATGAGTGTCGATGAGAAATGTTGCACATACCAGAGATGCAATCATTTCAAGAGACGGTAGAAAAAGTTGATACATTCAGTAATATCTATCATGCTGCATTTTTGTTACAGCTTTATCAATTTGTCTAATAAATTATCTACGTTCTTTCAATATCGGTCGACAACGGAAACTTTAAGTTAGCTTATGAGAGTCATTGTTTGATTTTCAATCATTCTATTATTCTCTTGATCCAAACAAAGTTCAAAAGAACATGGCGAAAAGCAGCAAAACATTATGAGATAAAATAGCTACACATACGGTTATTGCTAAAAATAAAAATCATAGAAGTTCAGGTAATACTGTTAAGATATTGAAAACTGTTTAATACTAACTTCAACCAACTGGTCAACCTAATTCAAACTATTTTGCAAAGCTTTGCATTGTTTATCAACAAAATTATGAATATTACGCTTGCATGGGTAGCTTATACGGGAATCACACTTGTTTGGGACAACTATACTTACCTATTACAAAACTATGTGAAATTTTAAAATACAGAGCACATCCATAACAGAATTTTAGATTAATATATGAAAGTTTACTTGTGACACGTCTACGAAAACTAGAAAAGCATTGGTGCTTTGCTAAAGAATAAGGTTCTAAAGTAAATAGATCACTCTAAGAATTCGAACTGAAGACAGAGTAGTCTTTACCTATTCCAGAATTAAAATGTAATTTGTAGTGATAATATAAGATAAAACTGAGTGTGTGAGGTGCCATGTATGAAATAATCTTATAACTCAATATAAAAAAAATATGGTAACTCAATACCCTATACGTTTAAGAAGATTATGCATTGTATCTAACAGACTTAACTTCGCAAAATATACACATTAAATCTACACAAAAAACAAACAAAATTACCATTTTAGTCCCTCTAATTAACTACTTCTTTAGTCAGGTGAAATGATCAACAACTTGTCAGTTCACCATTTCCCTAAAAGCAATGGAATGAATTTCTGACATTTCCCTCTATCGTGCAAAATTGTTTTTTTTTTTTTTTTTTTTTTTTTTTTTTTTTTTTTTTTTTTTTTTTTTATTTTTTAAATATAAAAATGAGAAATAAAAGATATATATTTGAAGCTGGAAAAAACGCATTATAACGAAGCTTTATTTGAGCAGGCAAATTCGAATTCTCATGTCGTTTATTTGCGCAAAAAGAATTTTTTTTTTAAAATTGGGTCTTTTTAGACTTCGCCGTTCATAAAATGCTCTGTACACGAAAAGAATGATTTCTTCGGTTTACGAATAAAATGCGATCAAATTGAATGCACCCTGTATTGAAACGACATAAAATTCGCCTGCGCTCGATTCTTGAAAAGCCAAAGGGAAAAGGGGTATTTTCTTTCATGAATGAAAAAGGAATTTTTTGCATTTGAGAAAAAAAACAATAAATAAATAAGTAAATATATTATAGTACAAAGTACTAATAATACTAAAATAACCACAGAAACATATATACAGATAGACAAACGTTTATTGAATCATATTTCTAATAATAATAATAATCATAATAATAATAATAGTAATCATAATAATAATGATGAGATGATGATGAAATCCCAATTAAGCTGTTGTTATGGAGAGACATAAACCAACAAACTTACGAGCCAATAAAACTCGAAAATCTATCCAGAATGCCTGAAAAAAAATAAACTCATTTAATTAAGTGTCACTGGGATGCAGCAGAAACTCCACCATCTTCAGCAAGCAGCCCTTGTGGGAAGGCTGCTCTCTAATACTTGATATCGAAGGAGGGAAACTACTTGTCTTCGTTCTCCGGACCCCTTGTACTCGAGGGCAAGTCATACTCGAGTGCATCCCAACCCCTCGAACTTGAACAATTACCGACATTCACGGGGCTGAGCTCCGAGACATTCTAATTACTTCTCCAGAGAGAGAGAGAGAGAGAGAGAGAGAGAGAGAGGCGGGTGGGTGGAGAATTTATGAAATGGATGCATATACGCACACATATTTATTCAAAGCATCTACAACCGTCTGCAAAATGGGGAGAAAATAATTCACAAATGAAAGCAAGGAATTATACGAACCTCCGACAATTCAAATACTTTACCTGAATCATTCCCGTACTATTCATTCTCCTCATTTCACAAATTAACTGAAAGGGGTAAAGAGTATAAATTCTCAAAGGCATCGTTCCCTGATTTAATTAGTTCCCCAGACTACAAGTGGCGTGCTTCAGGGTGACCTCTCTTCCCTGTTTTATAATTCTTCATCTGCCGGTCAAAAGATGTCACAGAGACAGAGGCTCAAAGATCCCTCGAAACCTTCCACTTATTTTTCTCTTTGACTATCTGGCTTTAACCCTGTGATGGCCCTTAGCTTCTCAACTTCGAGGAAACTCTACAGATAAAAATCTAGAAGGGAGAGGGAATCCAGCGATGTGAGGAGGAATCCTCCTATACAGAGAGGTAAGTGTGTCAGGAATACATTCCCGTTTCCATGGCAGAAATGGCAAGACTGCTCAACGCGCAAAGCGAGTGAGGCGAGACTCGATTTTTCACAATTTGCAAACTGGTAGTTCGAAAAGGCCAGTGTCTGAATAACATTTTGACATGATAACCTCTCCAATGTTATAGTTATATTAGAGGGTATTTATATGTTCACTAAAATCATTCTTTTCTTTTGGTTCAGTAATGTTTTAAGTCTGAGAAAAGAATCTTCTCCACTCGATTTGTTGTAACAGACTTAAGCTATCATGAACTATAGTTAAAATCTGAATATAAAATCAAATTTGATTAAGCTTCCTGTCTGTAAGGTAGCTTTGATTCGAAATTTACTGCTTTTGACATAGAAAATGAAGAATGAAAAAAAAAAATTTTTATACCTCGGTTGCTAGCAAAGTCTGGGGTAGTTATTAAGACAATTATTTCTCCTATGAAACAAGAAACGTAAGGCAATAATCTTGATTTCATCACTGTCCAGTAATCCGAAAATCAAAGCAACCCATTAACAAACTCAGTAACGTGAAATTATATCTAGCAAGAGACTGGTATATCGCTTTTTGTTTTACTTAGCGAATGTGAAGGTGAAAGACATTACTACTGTTTATGTTGAAAATTTTTATCTGCATAATGGTGGTTGTCTCAAATTCATGGCGTCCAGTTACAGTACAGATTTATATAAGATAGAACGGCCCCACTATTGTATCTATCTATATTTCTGTAAATATACACTTTAAGAAGATTATACGTTCCTTTATTGAAGAAACGTCATATTTCCCCTAGCATCTTCAGATCTCATCAGATGCCAGCACTGACGTGTTCAGAATGCCAAACTTAGCATAGACAGCATCCAGTATCCAGAACACCACTAAGAGAATAGGAACAATTACCAACAGGTAAAAGCAAGATATAATAATACCCTATACAACGAATATGAAGGAACATACCCATTACGAAAGGCTAAATCCACTGGTTTCATCTAGCCTTGAAAGGAAACAAACGACTTCTATTATTATTTACTAATAAAAAAACATAAAAAAAAACACTACAACGTCACTATCACTGTCATAGAAAGAACTCGTACATTATAAGAAAAACAAAAGATAAAGAAGCAGCATAACAAGAAAATATAAAGAGGGAAAACATAAAAAATGGAAGGGCGCCAAACCCCTCAAAGATCTACTGGAATTCCTTCATGTGAGCGACGACATCTGCTGGAAGAGGGATGATGCTTAAGTGATGGAGATGATATGTTGTGGGGTGAGAGAGAGAGAGAGAGAGAGAGAGAGAGAGAGAGAGAGAGAGAGAGAGAGAGAGAGAGAGATAATGGAGTTGCCATATGGAAAGAGAGAGAGAAAAAAAACGGTCTTCAGATTGATAAATTGAAAACAATTAGCAAATCTAAAGATTGAATAGCCTAGCAAATTAAGTATACAAAGGACACATATTGAACTCAGAAGAAATTGCTCAACAGCTCAGTAGCGAAAGAAGTGTAAGAAGTGTAACAAAAGTCCAGGGATTTTAACCTAACAGCATAACAAGACATAAGTAAAGCTCAGAGACTTCAGTTGAGTACCTTAGCATACGAGAAACAAAAATCTAAGAGCGCTTTAAGTTGGCAGTAATTCAAACCGTAAAAAAAAAAAAAAAAAAAAAAAAAAAAAACAGAGATCTTCAGTTTGCGATCTGTCAGGATATGAAGAGCATGAAATCAAGCGAACGTAATCTGCAAGCACGTAATACCAACACACGTACAAAACACTAAGATTCCCTTACCAAATCAAAGACATGAAGCCAGTTGTAAATAAAATATATGAGAGCCAAGTAACAAATAAATTACGTAATGTTTCATCAGCAACCAAAACCACTATCCAATAGGTCAATTAAAACAACCATTTGCCCCAAAGGTTCAAACCAAACCGAAACAGATGCAAAACGAAACAATAGAATTTCAGAAACTCATCGCATTCTCAACCTAACCGAGACACCGTATTTTTCCCTCAAACACTCGAGATCCCCTTGACCCAATGAAGGCGGCGGCGGCTCTGTAGCGCAATTCCCGAAGCCAAGAGTTTCGGAGCTCCTTTCTTCTCCTCATGAATACCAAAGCCTCGGTTTAAGAAACTTTCGTCAAAGGATCTTTTAAAAGGCGACAGAAGGGAACCTGTTCCCAATTAAATTCTCAGTTGCAGACAACGTAACATCAATTAAATCTGAGTAGCAAATAGATCTTCAATTAACCTTATCAACGTGACCTTATTATCACTTTTACTTTATCAACACGTAGACATTTCAAACAAAGTGTTTATCCTTCATAGAAGTTTCATATAAAAAGCATAAATATCTCTTAAAATAATCTTAGCAATAACATGAATGTTAAATTTCCAATACAATCAATATCAGTGGCATTATCAATATTCCACTCATATATCTCTTAAAATAATCTTAGCAATAACATGAAAATTAAATTGCCATTACAATCAATATCAGCGGCATTATCAATATTCCACTCATATATTTTAAATCTTAGCAATAACATGAAAACTAAATTGCCATTACAATCAATATCAACGGCATTATCAATATTCCACTAATATATCCCTTAAAATAACCTTAGCAACAATATAAAAATCAATTTACGAATGTGACCAACATCAATGGCATCATCAAAATCTCACTATCATCTGCACTACCATATCACCATAATACCAGTACTTCAAGAGTTGAAACTGTGCGCTTCTGTCGCTGAGCGGCCACCGCAAAAATCGATATGGAAAAAAGGTTTCGCGACAATTTAGTTCTAAAAAATGATTCCTTCCATTGCCACTATCATCGTCTCCGTTTAAAAGAAAAGAAGGAGAGAGAAAAAAAAGAATATCTTCAAAGGCTTTAAACCTGTCCACGACTTCAAAATTCAACCTGGTGTAAAATCTTTTGATGGGAGGAGGAGAGAGAGAGAGAGAGAGAGAGAGAGTATAAAAGTGATTTCACTGGCCTTTCATCATACGTTTTATGCCAGAGATAAAGACATTTTTTTCATCAATATTTATATATATAATATAATAGATATATATATATATATATATATATATAAGATATATATATTATATATATTGTGTTGTGTGTGTGTGTGTGTAATATATATATATGTGTGTGTGTGTATGTGTGTGTGTGTCGTGTGTGTGTGCGTGTGTTTGTGTGTGGGTGCCTATAAGCTTACGGATGGACACATTAAACACAGAGCGCTCACATATACTCACATTAATACACACACACACACACACACACACACACATATATATATATATATATATATAATATATATATATATATATATAACATACGTTCTTCTGTTAAAACAGGATACGTCTCAAGTATAAAAGGCCCATTAAAACACTCTGGTTTAAAGCTACGGACTATATTTCGGTGGACTAACTTCCACCCTTATCAGGCAATGATAAGGGGGAAAGTCAGTCTACCGAAATATAGTCCTTAGCTTTAAACCAGAGTGTTTTAATGGGCCTTTTATACTTGAGATATATACATACGTGTGCATGTGTGCATAACAATGAAAATTTATGTATACACGGACCCCTCACGCATACATGAATTTATAAGAAAGTTTTAACACTAAAATATGTTTCCAACTTGACAGAAAGGTATTCAGCAGATTTAAATGATCCATTTATGCCTAGCTTCGAGTTTCAAGTCAGCCTGAAAACACTGTTTCCCTCCCAGATGTTTCCATTCCTAATCTGCCACACCCCTCCAAAGAATACAGAAAAAAAAATAAGCCTCTCCATCAGTCACTTTAAAAGTCATTATTCACTGGGAAACCCAACACCAATATCGGTTATGGCAGAGATAAAAGTGGAAAAAGACAAAGTTTCCAGAGACAAACAAGAAATCCCAGAAAAATACACATAAGACGCACACCATTT
>NC_087208.1:29988939-29991439 GCF_015104395.2 Macrobrachium nipponense | reverse complement strand
TGTGATGACTATTTTATATCCTACTTTATACATTTTAGGTTTTTGGAAATTTCATATTTGTTGACTTAATTATCAGCTAAGAAAATTACAGGAATAAGCATAATGCCATTGACGACAACAGAAAGGGTAACGAGAGAGAGAGAGAGAGAGAGAGAGAGAGAGAGAGAGAGAGAGAGAGAGAGAAATTGCCTTTTAATTGTCTAACATGATCCAGCAACAAAAGGGAACGGAGCTGACGTTAAAAATTTCCCGCCAAAAATTTCCCAGGAGTCGAAGCGAGCGAAGTCGGAAGAAGAATAATCCCCAATCTCATATTCGTCATAAGAATAATTAAAACACTGAGCGCGCTGCTTTCCCGTCTCAAGTCGTAAGACTTCGGCAACAATATCACCTTTATAAAGATCTCCTGGGGCTCTCTCTCTCTCTCTCTCTCTCTCTCTCTCTCTCTCTCTCTCTCTCTCATAGAGAGTGGGAGTTTAGAACGAAAAGGTGCATTTCTGCCTGAACGTTTGATTGTTGTGTGTGTGGTGTGTGTGTGTGTGTGTGTGCGCGTGTGTGTGTGTGTTCCCTCGAGGGCTCCTGCATTCCATGAAAGGGTGTCATTAAAGGGGTGGAAAACTGGAAAAAAAAGGTTTTGGAGAGGATTTGAATAATTTCGAAAATAACAAAATCCTGGGATGCTTGGGTGCTCATGATAACGACCAAAATATTTTATATGTCTATATGTTCTACCAATATTATAATATAATTAAATATATATCTAGATATATATATTTAAAACTATTATTTTATGTATATATATATATATATATATATATATATATATATATATATATATATATATATATATACGTATATATATCCTATATATTCTGCACACATTAACACGCACAATATATATATATATATATATATATATATATATATATATATATATTATATATATGCTATCCAGAAGAATGGAATGAAATATGGAATTTAGACCAAAGGCCAAAAGCACTGGGACCTATAAGGTCATTCAGCGCTGGAAAGGAATTGGAGAGTAGGTAGGATTCAAAGGTGTAACAGGAGCAAAACCTCGCTGTTTGGAGAAGTGGATAGTAAGAGCAAGATAGAAGAAAGATAACATGAACGGAGGTACAGTAAAAGGAACGAAAGGGGTTGCAGCTAGGCGCCCAAGGGACGTTGCAAAGAACCTTTAGTAATGCTTTGTAGACTGCATCGATGCAGTTTATATATATATATATATATATATATATATATATATATATTATATATATATATATATGTGTGTGTGTGTGTGTGTGTGTGTGTGTGTGCGTGTGTGTGTGTTTCGTCAAACAATTACCGAATACCAGAGAACAAAAAAAATAAAAAAAGAACAGACAAAATGCGACCGATAAAAGTTCCTTATAAATTGCGTATGACGAAAGAAAACAAAGATAAAAGAAAAATGCACATTAAAAAGGACATAAAGAAGAAATGACGTTATAAAGAATAAAGACTGAAGCAAACAAAGGAGAGAGAGAGAGAGAGAGAGAGAGAGAGAGAGAGAGAGAGAGAGAGAGAGAGAGAGAGAGAATGGAAATGTAAAAAAAAAATAAAACAATAGAAAATAGAAGCCAAAAACATAACCGGTGCTGTTTACGGAAGAGATGTCAAGGGGATTCCAGGTCGCCATTAACATAATATGCCTTCTCGGATGCTAATGGAATGAGATAATGGATGCTGAGAGGCCTCCGGGACACGACCTCGGCTGTGATTGGCCGACACACGGCTCATTTGACCTTCTAGACAGCGATCTCGAGCTGTGGTTGGAACCCCAGGACTAATTCGGCCTTCCAGGCAGAAGACCTCGACGCTGATTCCCCCTTTACAAGATTAATTTGACATTTCGTCCGGATTAGGCAACGATGAAGATGATATAGTCAGGTTATTAGGGAGTCGAAGAGTTCGACCATTTTTGAAAGACAGACCGACACACACACACACACTGACACACACACACACACACACACACACACACACACACAGGGAACAATTACTCCTTGTGCTTTTAAAAAGTCAATAACTCTTCCATTTCTTCCGAAATGCCAAAGATCGTATTCCATCGTAATCGAAACTTACAAAGACACGATGAAAGAAAGTCAGTTGCATGGATGAAGGGTAAAATTAAATTTTAAAAATCAATAAAAACCTGATATTTCTCTAAGTTAGGAAAAAATATCTTCGTAAAACTCGGGAAATGAACAAAAGGATCAACAACGGGAGACAAAGAAATATAGAGAACAAGAAGTCTAAAGAATGAAAAGAAAAACAAAGGCAAGAAATAGAAACATCGCAGCTGGAAAGCAAAAAAAGAGAAAGGGGAGAAGGAAAGAATATATGCAGCGAATTAGAAGCATTGGCACTGAAAGAACAACAGTACAGCTAAATAAAATAACGGAAGAGCCGACAATAAAGGACACCCAGCAGGAAGAGCCAGCCCTCCTCCACCACA
>NC_087208.1:29883939-29976439 GCF_015104395.2 Macrobrachium nipponense | reverse complement strand
TTGCGGAAATGACTGGGAAAATAAGCTGATAATAGCTGGGATGAATTACTCTAACAGTTTAAAAGTAAAATGGAAAGAATAAATGGATATGATTTGGAGTGAATAGAAGTCTACGGGTTTATAAATAAAAAACGAGCACAAATTAGGAATCGATAGAATAAACACACGCTCAATAAATCGACGGTCAAGCAAAGGAGTTTGGGTAAAAATCGGAAAGATGCATAAAACCTTCGAGAAAAGAGAGAATATTTCGCATCCACTAAATACGGGCAATAATCCCCTATCATCTCAAATGTCTAAAGAAAGAAAGATTGGAATGAAGTTCTTCATTAGGCATATAGATAGACAAGTTCAACGTCTTTGAAACTCTAATTAAGTATTGAATATATATGAATGGGTAGAGTCACTACTCTTAGTACAAGACACCATAATAATTCACGATTCGTGAACAATGATATTTGAATAACGATAATGAATAATCAACTACTAACATTGATTAAAGTAAATATTATTATTTTTTAATTAGGCAGAAGTCATTGTGAAATAAGAACCACCCGAGCAATAAAAAGATAACCCCTTTCTTTTCGAAGAATCCCCCTAACTATGCGTCCACAAGTGAAGTTGCTTCTACATCCTAAGGCTACAACGACACTCACTCCGTGACCCTCTGCGGACCTTGGTATTCTTTGTCCTAATGCGGGAATAAATACGTCTGTCGTTTCTTCGCCTTCGCTTCCGCTGCACAATATCCCATAAAGGAATTTTCCCCTTTCTTTTGCTCTACATTCGTCTCCCCTTCTGTCTCTCCCCTTTTACTATCCCTGCTCAATCTTTTCTCCATTTCCCCTTCGAAGGAGAACTCCAAAAATGATCTACGTCTCTCCCTTCCATTCTTTTTCTTTTTAGTCTTCTTCTTCTTCTTCTTCTTCTTCTTCTTCTTCTTCTTCCTTCTTACTTCCCTTCCTTCTTTTTCTTTTTGCATTCTTCTTCTTCTTCGTCTTCTTCTTCTTCTCCTTCTTCTTCTGCATCTTTCATTTCCCCCTCTTCAGCTTTATTTCTTTCGCCCATCGAAGATTATCTCTCGTTCTCTCATTCGCCCTCGCTTTTGTGAAGGTTTATTAACACTTTTTTTTTTTTCCTCATTCACTCGTGCGTCTGGAATTTCAGAATAATTAAATCACAGGTTGTCTAAACTTGCTCGATCCCCTTTCCCTTACGGCAAAGTTGCCGGCACAAATTTCCGGGATTTGGGTGTCTTTCAGCTCTCCAGTGGGAAAAACTGGGAACACAGGGGAACTCCGGGTGAACGTTCAGAGTTTGTTGCCCAAAACGTTCTCGATTTCTCTCCTAACAAAATCAAACACGTCTGTAAATGCATCTCTCATAACAATTATATTACAAGTTATGATGATGATGATAATAATGATCTTAAATTCTTCAAAATAGTTTAAGGGACTCAGACTAACTCCACGTAGTAGGCTTAATCTTAATGAGCACACGCACATCTACACACACACTGTACGTATGTGTGTGTTTGTGTTTATATATATATATATATATATATATATATATATATATATATATATATATAATATACAGTATATATATATATATATTATATATATATATATAATATATATAATATACATATATTTATAATTGTTCATATATCAATACATACACACACAAACTATATATGTATATGAAAGAAGAGAGAGAGAGAGAGAGAGAGAGCGAGAGAGAGAGGAGAGAGAGAGAGAGAGAGAAGAGAGAGAAGACGAGAGTGTGTGTATATGGCCACAAGGAAGGTGAAACAATGTTGTACTTGATCTTTCGCCTTAGTCTGAGCCACTCGATTTGATTAATTAGACCACATACACAAAAAGAGATTTCAATGGAATTTGTAAAAACGAGTCTTCTTTGTAATTTTTCTTTTTTTTTTTTTTTTTGCATGTAGTTACGTGATAAGCCTTACAGCTCTATTGTTTCCCTTTCAGCTTGGTTATATACTAAGATTATATCCTATAAAGTTTTAATTCATAATTCCAATGACAAAGGCTTATTATAATATATTCTTATGTCTATTATATACATCATATATATATATAATATATATATATATATGTATATTATTTATATGTATAAATATATATATATATATATATATAAATAATAATATACATATACATTATATTATATATATATATATATATATATATATAATATATATATATATATTAGATATATAATATATATATATATATCCACACTGATGAAACGAACATGATTGACGCCGATATGAAACAAAAGCATGTAAATAATTCTGGAATTCATTAATCCAATAAAGTCTGCGTGATATTAAAACACAGCCATAAAAGAAGCCCCTCGTGTCAGGTATCTCATTTGTTCTCGACGAAATTTTTATGTTCATAGTTCAATTAAACGATTCTTTATTCCAGTGCATCACCTAAACGCTCGTCCTGAATGCATGTGTGATAAAAGTCCATTCGAAAGCCGAATTGCCTATTTCGATGCCAAATTGCTCGTCAGGGAACGAGAAAAAATAAAATAGATATAACGATAAAAATGTCGCAATATGATTTCATTTCTTACGCGATATTTGGGGTATTGTATTTGCTTTGACAGAGAACGATGAGGATATTGCTCAGAATATGCAAAAAAAATATATCACTAGTCATTAGTGACTGTTCAAAATCCTAGTTTGATTTGGAAATACAACCACGGGGATTGGTGGAAAATATCTTTACACGATTAGAATTAATCCCATTTGTCTGTAAGATCTAGATTTCCATTTAGAATCAAATAAATCTCTAGCATTAGTTTCTATGACTTAGATGGTTTCTTGGGAAATCCAACCTAGAGATGCACATTTAAAACCAGCTAAAAGAAATTCACGTTTTAAATCAGTATTAAAAAAGAAAGTTGAAAATGAGGTGTCTACCTTCATAAAACAAAGAACATGTATAATGAGAGGAGCCAATGATTCAACAAACAACTCTTCCAGCGATTTCACCAGGGAGTTAACCAAAATTTCAACCAGTGCTTGAAAAGGTAATAATAGACAGAGTCCTCTCCACCACGTTATTTTGCACTTATTTAGGAAAACGTAAAAGAATGCTAAATGCGATGTTTTCTTAGATTCATTCACTAGCTGAAAAGTTACGGAAAACAGAATATATTAAATTTAGGACTTCATGCATCAAGGTACACAAGCTCCCATACAACGTTAATTAATTAAAAGACCTTAAATTGATCAGCCATTGAAAAACACCACAAACCATCTCTAAATCCTTGGAGTCTTCTCTTGCTTTAGCTAACAATGGCGAATCGTTTTCTGGGCCAAGATGAGGATGTCCTGAAAACGAGCTCCTCATACAAGAGAATTAAATTTTTCCCTGAGGGACTTCCACCGAATATGCACACAGCATAAATGTGGAAATAAACAGGTCCTAGCAGTTAAAGGATGAATATGGTAATTAATAGGGGTAAGTATTTTCTAGATGAAAGACTTTGTTGATATAAAAAAACGCAAATTAAGTAATTAGGACATCACATGAGAGAAACATTCCTTCTGAAGCTCTTTTATTCAATATGAAACCAACATGAACGTGAAAATGATATAAGCTCATATACAGCAATTTATATTCTATATAAATAAAAATAATATGGATAAGGAAGCACATAAAACAGGAAAGATTCCAAAGAGACTTTACATTTTATATAAATAAAAATAATATGGATAAGGAAGCAAATACAACAGGAAATAGTTAAAAAAGAGACTTTACATTTTATATAAATAAAAATAATATGGGATAAGGTAAGTCCAATACAACAGGAAATTTAGTTTAAAAAAAAAAAAACTTTTTATATTTTATATGAAATAAAAAGTTAAATATGGATAAGGAAGCAAATACAACAGGAAATAGTTAAAAAAAAAACTTTACATTTTATATAAATAAAAATAATATGGATAAGGAAGCAAATACAACAGGAAATAGTTAAAAAAGGGAAGACTTTACTTTATATAAATACAACAAAAAGAAATATGGATTAAAAAAGGAAGCAATCAAACAGGAAATAGTTTAAAAAAAAACTTACAGTTTATTAAATCCAAAAATAAAATAATATGGATAAGGAAGCAAATACAACAGGAAATAGTTAAAAAAAAAAACTTTATATTTTATATAAATAAAAATAATATGGATAAGGAAGCAAATACAACAAAAAATAGTTAAAAAAAGAGACTTTATGTTTTATATAAATAAAAATATATGGAGAGGAAGCAATACCAACAGGAAATAGGTAAAAAAACAACTCTTTTTAATTGTTATATACATACAAATATATGGGATCAAGGAGCTAAATGCAACAGGAAATAGTTAAAAGAAACTTTATATTTTATATAAATAAAAATAATATGGATAAGGAAGCACATAAGACAGGAAAGAAAGAGCTAAAAAGAGACTTCGCAGAACCCACCGCGTCGAGAGTTGTTACCTTAAGACACCCAAAGCTTCAACAACCCCAGAGCTTCTTCTCCAACAGCCCTCCACCACTTCTCTCCAACATTTCTGGCGCATTTCTTCGAGCTTTCACTGAAATTTGCTTTGCAGGGGCGAAGCAGCCCCCTTGAAGGTAAACTCATTATACGAAGACCAGAGAAGAAAAAGGGAAACGAAAGGTAAAAAAATAAAGCTCGTTATTATCCGTTTCCTTCACTGTCCTCCTTTATCTGTGTCTCACTTACTCTCGCCTTCCCCCTCTAATTCCACTTTGCTCGCCCCTTTCTCTCTATCTCTCTCTCTTTTTTTTTCTTTACCAGTCACCCTTTTCTCTATGGAAGGATAGACGCGCACAGACACGTTATTTCGTGTCTTAAAACTATCACTCCTAAACCTATAAATGGTCCATTTATTTCCACCACACGCTCTCTCTCTCTCTCTCTCTCTCTCTCTCTCTCTCTCTCTCTCTCTCTCTCTCTCTCACTGCAGACTTTCAGTGGTAGATTCCCATGATTCAAAATCTCTCAATATTAAATGCCAGGACCCCTTTCATATATATATATATATATATATATATATATATATATATATATATATATATAAGATGTGTATATATATATATACTTTTTTAATATTTATATATATATATATATATATATATATATTATGGGATATATATATATATATATACATATATATATATATATATATATATATATATATATATATATGCATTATCAAATTAAAAAAGATTCCCCTTCAGTTAATATATATGAAATACATTAATTCCGAGGTAGAGCGAATTGGATATGAAAGGATATATGTAGCTTGATGCATGTACATGAATCACGGTGATGTGATAAAAATTCGTGTAATATTATATTATATAATATATATATATATTATATATATATATATATATATATATATATATATATATAATTTTCATCACCGTGATTCATATACATGCATTAAGCTACCTAAATCCTTTAATATCCAATTCGTTCTACCTCGGAATTAATATATATTCATATGTGTTAAGCTAAAGTGAATTTAGGATTCGAACCAGCGCACAGAGGAGAAATCAGGACTTTAGTGACGTCTTTACCTATTTTCTCCGTTTTCATAGTTTTCCCTGTACCCCAAAACTCATGGAAACTTCTTTCCACTTTCGTTTTCCCCGATTTCAGTAGCCTTTCAGTTTTAGATTGTGAGTAACCCTACCCCTCCTACTTTTATTTTTCTCGTATACACGATTCAATTCGGTTGTTCCCAAGAAAGGTTTTCTTCAAATCATCGTCTTGCTAATATTACTTCTTACTTTTTTATTCTCTCCCAATATTCGTTAACTGTTTAAAAATATTTTTTTTTTTCTTATTTTTTTCGAGATTTCACACTTAGCTATTTTCATTCAGCTGTCACTCTCTATCAGTCTTCAATCAGTCTTCATTCCCTCCTCTTCGGCCTTCACCTACACTACAACTATTCCTCACTACCGTCTTTCGCTCCTTCCCAATTTCACTCTCTCTTTCATCCCACATCAAACAACTTTCATTGACAACTGACAATATCACTCTCTCTTACATCTCTCGCACTTCTTCCTCCTTCTCCTCTTCCAAATCTCTTTCTCTCTTCCCCCTTCCGTGCAGGCCATTCGTCTCTGCTGAACTGCCATTCTCCTCCTACGGTTAGAGAGTGACGAGAGAGGGGAAAATAAAACATGATATATCGGACAGAGACAAATCCCGGAGGAGTTCGGCTGTTTTCTCGAAGGTCCGCTGCTGCCTAAGAGGATGAACAATACAGACTCGGGCATAAACATCCCACCGGAGTTCGCCTTTTTGAAAGGTTAAGTACATGCGGCATAACATGTAAAGAACGGTCTCTCTCTCTCTCTCTCTCTCTCTCTCTCTCTCTCTCTCTCTCTCTCTCCTCTCACGAATGTTCTGAAATATACAAATGATCTACCTTTCCTTTCAACATATACTCACGCAAAATCATTCTTGAAACCTTGCAACGAAATCTTTTACCAATTTAAATGATTTACTCAGAATATCTCACTGACAGAGTATACCTTAGTAACTCAGACTGTCATATCAAGTATTCCTTACTAACTCAGACAACCATATTAGGTGTTCATTACTAAATCAGACTACCATATTAGTATTCCTTACAAACTCAGAGTACCATATCAAGTTTTCCTAATTAACTCAGAATACCATATTAAATATTCCTGACTAACTCAGAGTACCATATTAAATATTCCTTACTAACTCAGACTACTATTCCTTACTAACTCAGAATACCATATTCAAATTCCTACTAACTCAGACTGTTATTCCTTGCTAACTCAGAATACCATATTAAATATTCCTTACTAACTCAGACTATTATTCCTTACTAACTCAGAATACCATATTAAGTATTCCTTACAAACTCAGGATACCACACTAAGTATTCATTACAAATTCAGAATACCTTATCAAGTATTCCTCTAACTCGGTATACAATATTGCCTCAGAATAACTTCCTGACTCAAAAGTATCTCACCGACTCGAAATACTAGACAAAAAATGGGAAAATCTTTTGACAGCAAATACCCTGGTATTAGCTTTCAGGGACATTTTCTTGCCGCAGTCAGATCGACGAAAAATGTCAGTCATTTTAAAGATTTACTGGGAAACAATTTCCTGGCATATTCAGATATTTCGAATATTATTCAGAGAACCATTCTGAGAGAATTTAAGAGTGCATTAAAAAAATATTTCCCTGGAGACATGTAGATTTTTCTAAGTAAAAGTGTTATTACTTTTTGACCTCGCACTTGTATTCACCGGAGATTAATAATCCCAAGATTGGCCGGCTAGTTTTTTTTATTTATTTATTTATTTTTTTTTTACGGCCAGACTGCACCTCTTCAACCAGCTCCCATGGCATTCCCTTCTTTACTGGGAAGAATAAGTTTTCTCTCTAAATCAGCCTCCCTTTTTCTCCATCTATATTTTTCCCCTCTCGTAGCTTGGTTAATGATCATTAAGATGTTTGTTGCATCGGTACTCGAATAAAAAATATGGTTTGCTGCTGAGGCTGTTCACTCCTTATGCCAAGATAACTGCAGCAATTTAACCTCATTCCTTGTTTGTAATTGAGAGAGAGAGAGAGAGAGAGAGAGCTCCGAGCAACTTGAGACAACCATAGGCATCCCAACTTGAAACTAACTCCGTGAAACTGTCATTATCCAAACTATTAGATGATTACTTTTTTTCTCCTTCTTCTTCTTCTCCTTCGTGCGGGAGAAAGAGGGACGAGGAAGTTTAAGGCCTCTAAGTTAAGGCTTAACTTGGCAAGAAGTAACTTAGCTCATTTTTGAAGACCCATTCCGCTGAATACGTCTTCAGGCTCTACTGCCCCGTCCAACGTTGACGCCATGCGAACTTATGTAAATTAGATTTCTCTCGGAGTCGTAACTAGTTCTCTCTCTCTCTCTCTCTCTCTCTCTCTCTCTCTCTCTCTCTCTCTCTTGTAAATTAGGTTTCCCTTACGAGTAGCCTTACCTGCCTATCTACTTATTTTAAATTAGATTTTTCTCAAGGATGACAGACTAACTCTCTCTATATCTCTCTCATAAAAATTAGGTTTTCCTTGAGAAATCTCATTCGTTTGATGTCTATCTTCCTATCTATCTCGTACAAATTCTCCGTAACTGGTTTTATTTCTTTCTTTCTCTCCACATCGCCGTCTGTATTTATGTATTGGATTGGTGGTCACCAATAAAATTATGAAGGCCAGTTAAATGGAGCTAGCATCTTTACCCATTCATATAATAATGAGAGAGAAATAACGGACACATGTAGGAGTGATTTAAGCCCAAGGTAAGCTAAGGACTAGATCAACAACATTCTAGGACACTACTGCAGCGAATTCATTTTGAAATCAAGACTATTACAGTTATTGTTATCAGAATTATAATTGAAATGACGCGCATTCATGCAATGTTAGACAGAAAACCTAATTTATTTACCTAGCAAGGTTCCATTGGATATATCGCCCATGTCAAATAATATTAGAAAACAGAAGTTAAAGGAATATCAAGTTGATAAAAACTACTAACCATTCCAAGCCCGTTGTCGCAAAGGTTTTCTTGAATATCTTGTTATATATCTGTTGTATCATCTTCATATTTTGGCACACCATGTTTTAGACCCTCCGGTAATTTTGGGCAATGTAATGAAGTACCAGAATTTATTGATTAAGGCAGTTTACTCCTGAACTTTTTCAATGTCCTCAACGTTCGTTGTAGATATCCGAAGACTTGCCCTTGGCTTAGCTAAAGAATGAGGAAGAAGCCCCGCCCACTCGTTTCTCTCTGTTTCAAACTTATGAATGGAAGAGTGTACTACAATATGGCTTTTTACGTTTTGAATTAACGACAAAGCCATTCCCTATTCAGCATCTTTTACATAGGCATTTGCATGTGTTTATATATCATGCTTTTATTTATTTATTTATTAGTAGATATATAATGAGGAACAAAATAGCCATAAATGGATGCAATCTTTAACTAAATATACTCTATCGTTAAATACCACGAACTGGTGCCAGAGTGTTCTTTCGAACAGGATATCTGAACACAATAATTTTGTAAAGACAAATGCACATGCTAATGCAAGAACCTAAGCCTTCGGAACATCTTTTATCAAGTCATCTCCGTAAGGTAACCAACGATATATAGTCACCTGAAAATGCTTGAGCTACAGCAATTAGGGAAACTGTTAATCCTTTTCAACGTAAAGTATGATTGAAAATAATAAATAATTTAATTTCCTTCCATAAGGTTTAGTAATTTCTTTTCCTTTTAGCAAACTTTAATATTTGTACTTTGATACGCTTGAAGGTAAGCAGCCAGTTGTCTGTATCAGCATAATAAAACTTTAATAAATTAATTTTAACTATACAGCAGACAAACATTTTATAGCAACAGAGGTCTGGTAGCTTAGAGAGAGAGAGAGAGAGAGAGAGAGAGAGAGAGAGAGAGAGAATACTCAAGAAATAATAACTATGACGCAATTTCGCCCTCCAGTGTACTCAGTAACTTCATAAAAGGGATAAGGGTATACAAAGCCTTTAATTAAAGATTTAAAGGATTTAATCAGGTCTTGGGAACTTATAGAGGACCAGTGGCGAACAAATCAGAATACGATATTCTTACCCTCAATAGACAGAGAGAGAGAGAGAGAGAGAGAGAGAGAGAGAGAGAGAGAGAGAGAGAGATTCGTTGTAAATATTCGATGTACAGAAAGGGCCATTCTGCTGAAGAAAAGGAACTTACATCAATGAAAAAATTAAAATATTTAACTACCAATAATGAGAGAGAGAGAGAGAGAGAGAGAGATGTTCGCTATACAGAAAACGTCATGCAACAGTAAAAAGAAGCTTTCAATGGCTATAGAAACAATTCGACATTTAATAACGGTTATTGGAGAGAGAGAGAGAGAGAGAAGAGAGAGAGAGAGGAGATATTGAGAGAGAGAGAGAGAGAGAGAGAGGGGGGGGGTGGGGGGGGGGGGGAATGAAGAATAATACCTCTCCCTCATATATGGGGTTCAGCAAGCTGAACTCATAAAAGGGAGTCCTGATTCTCTTAAAACTTCGGGGAATTGTCCGCATTTTAGAAAATGGTAAAGTTGGTCTTGAAGGAAAGTAGATGTGATGGAGGGCCCGGGTATTAAGGAAAGGATGAGGTTAACATTTAAAAGTAAAAACTTGAGAGAGAGAGAGAGAGAGAGAGAGAGAGAGAGAGAGAGAGAGAGAGAGAGAGAGAGAGAGAGAGAGTGAAGAATACGCCCTCCTTCATATATAGGGATCAGCAGTCTGAAATCAGAAAAATAAATCCAAGTTCACTTAAACCTTTGTTCTCCCACCTGCAGATCAGAGGGAATTAAATGCTTCTTACAAAGCAGAAATTTGGTCTTGAAAGGAGGTAGATGCCAGAAAGCAGGAGTTATTTAAAGAAAAAAACTAAGGGTTATTACTTTCAGAGAGAGAGAGAGAGAGAGAGAGAGAGAGAGAGAGAGAGAGAGAGAGGATGATCTCTTAATGTAAGTAGTTTCGGTCTTAAAATCAAAATTCCCATAATACTTTCGTTATTATACAAATTCAGTTTTGATATATATTCTAAATATAAAATTACAAGAGATTAAGACCTCATATACGTGTGTGTGTATATAATATATATACATATTATTATTATTAGTATTACCATTATTAAATAAAAGCCAAATGTGAAACCTGGAGAGAAGTATGATATATATATTCATCGGATGTGGACTGAGTAGTACAGCAAATATGACAAAAAAAAAAAAAAAAAACTCTTGATCAGTTTGATAACATGGAAGTGTTCTTCCAGTTAAGAAGTTCTCTACAACTTCCTCTTGTCTATTATTACGATAAAAATCTATCATTTCTGAAGAATGTGAAAGTTTGAGGGTTATCTCAGATTACTTTAAATTGGATTTGTTTATTCCCACGTGTGTACAAGCATTCAGCGTGAGTGTTGTTACGTATGTATAAGCCCTATGAACCCCGCATGGAAACGATTTCCTCTGGGTCTTCGGGGCTGAATAAACCTTGATAAGTGTGCCTGCAAAAACACAGTGGTCTCTCGAGCCGAAAATCCCGAATATTCTTCTGTTTTCACTGAAGTCTATAAAAACTCTCTTTCCTGTTTCTCCATTTTTTATTTTTCTATCTAAACCTACACTCAAAATTCAGAGCGGTTGTCTATTTATTGATTTATATGACTTTCTCTCATGGCACTATTTTATAGTTAAACCTCGGTATGTTTCCTGTGGTAGCAGACAATAATAAGGTATTAACTTTGCCATAATGTTACCGTTGCCAGACAATTAAAAGATGCGTGCCACTACCGGAAAACATGGAAGCACTAAGATTAATTATTAATTACTCTTACTTTGGTGTTTATTCTCGTCAGTTGATGTTTGAGTGACTGGAACCAAGGTGAAGAATTCAGAGGGAGTGCTGTATACATATATATATATATATATATATATATATATATATATATATATATATATATATATATATTTACACACACACACATATATATATACATATTGTATATAATATATATATGTGTTTTTGTGTGTATACACACAACCACAGAAGCTACTATTCCCACTAAAATTTTGTCTACAAACAAACCTCGCACACACACACAAACACACACACACACACACACACACACACACACACACACATACACACACACACACTCACACAAATAGTGCAAGGATGTAGATTTCACCGCACACCGGCCGGCGCACCAAGATTGCATTAAAATTAACAAGAGCAGAGGGTGAATGGACAATGACCACTAGTATATCGATAGAGGCCATTGTATTATTCAGCTGCAGGATGGCATGTAAGAAAGCCCTTGACGCACTCCAGGTTATGACCCGCTCGTGACTTGAATGGCTTAGGCCATAAACATTCAATAAGACTAAAATAACATTTCGTACACAATATATATAAACATACATTGTGAGTGAGTGCTTCACGTCGCATGCGACGGACACTTCAGTGATATCAGAATTTTTTTCCTCGTTTTCTCAAATGGCAAGATGCAACGTAAAATGCAACATGAAACATGAAATCAGATCCTGTTTCAAACATATAATCATATCTCGTGACATGTGACTGATGCTTTATTCATTCCAGATTTTATTAGCTTATGCCCTTTAATAAAATGAGCCCACTTCAGTGCATGCAAAGTAATGTCTAAATAGAAAATTACTTAGGGAGGCATTTTACTTGGCGCATTTAGCCTTTGCATTATTCATATCAATTTCAATTTCTTTTTCCTTAATATCATGAGCGCGATCGTTGAATCAATCGCATTGGAAGGCATAAGAATGACAAGAAATGGCAATTTTCCACATGAGACGACAGATACATTCAATACTAAACGCTAACAATCTTATTACACCAGTGTCTCTAAAATGACAATAATGAGATATAATGAATTTTCCTTTTGACACTTGTAATATTACGCTACAGAAGTTGTTGACGATGCTTATACTTGAGAGAGAGAGAGAGAGAGAGAGAGAGAGAGAGAGAGAGAGAGAGAGATTGCTAACGAAAAACTAAATACAGCAACGAAATTTCCATTTTTTTACATCTTCAGGAGAGAGAGAGAGAGAGAGAGAGAGAGAGAGAGAGAGAGAGAGAGAGAGATGTTTTCCGCTTATACGTGCAGCATTTATACTTTTAAAATATTTTGCTAACGAAAAACAAGAAAAACTATATACAGAAATAAAGTTCCCATTTCTTCATACAACCTTAGGAGAGAGAGAGAGAGAGAGAGAGAGAGAGAGAGAGAGAGAGAGAGAGAGAGAGATCTAACCTCGATGTGACCTGACTTGGCCCTCTCCCCTCCCCTTCCCAAATATCCCAGTACCGGTATAATGTGAATTCAATAGCGCTTGCAATACAGCGGCGCAGGAGAAGTAAGGATAAATTGTTACGGGAAATGCATAGGATTTTCGCCCTTACGTTTTATCAATTTTGGGGGAGGCAATATGGAAATCGGTCCTTCGAGGTCGATTATGGGAATGCAATATGATATCCTAGGCAAAGCTACGTTTGGGATAAACTACTCTACCAGTAAGTAGTGGTTTTAATTACGTACTCTTCACGAGGTGAGCTATAAATAGGTATAATTTAAGAGAACTCTGTAAAACTAGCAGGTAAATACATTTTAAAGTGAAAAAAATCATATATTATTGAAAATGCAAAACATTCATTTAAGGACAGCTGTCTCAACCAGTAAACAATTTCTTTAAAAAATGAAAAGTGTTATGTTAACGAAGATTATAAAAACTTATCTTAAAAACAAAATGTTTGAAAAATGGATTTAAAACAGTTTTAAATATTTAAGACTGCAAATTGTGATCAGCATACGAATAAAAATCATTTCTATATGACATGGATTACGTTCAAGATTATCCCCAAAAAATGCATATCAGAATGAAAGATTGGCAGTAAGCTCACTATTATACGCAGATAGCGCTATTTCTGAAATCAAGAAAATAATACTAATAATAGCGACGGTCAATCAGTCAATTGGTAATAAAAGTTGAAAATACCCTTCTCTCTCTCTCTCTCTCTCTCTCTCTCTCTCTCTCTCTCTCTCTCTCTCTCTCTCTCAGTGAATCATTATGAATATCGCCACCCACATGCAATACAAATTCACTAAAATACCGGAAAGAGTGCTCTTTACGACATAATGGCTGCTAACTTTTGACAATTTCAGATAGCGCCAAGATTGACCCAGTAAATCAAAGGAGCGCAATTTAATATTACTTAGGAATTTAATGACAAAAATAAGGCAGGAATAAATCTGCATTTTACGGGTATGCGGGTTATTTCAGGATCATATGACATCAAGAGGGCAGTTCTCTATCTTCAATTGCTGACAAATTTTATAATTAGGTAAAATGCAATTTTGTTTGGATGTGATCGCTTACTGACACTAAGGGAATCGATATGATAAGATTAATACTGAATAGATTTTAAAGGACTGTTTTCATTGCTATACTTATTTCAAAGCATACTTATTTTAAAGCATTAACTGAGAAAATAAAAATAAAATAAGACGCTTAATCTTACGATAAATCTAAAATATCCGACAAAGTGATAAAAGTGAACGAAGAATTACCAGAAGTAAACTCGAAGGAAAGAGGCGAAGTCACGAAATTTTCCACAGAAAATAATTTATTCAGGGAAAGCAAAAGATAAAATGAGAGTTGGGTACTTTTCAAATCGCAGTATAGCATGTATGAAGCGAATTACGCCGAAAATCGAAGGAATTCTCCACTTTAAAACGATTTTGAGGGAAGTATCGCATAGTCCGCCTCAAATAATATAAAATTGAACAAAACTGACTAATTTGAAACTTCTGAGCAAAAATAATACGAAAAATATTTCAAATATACCCATATTTTCTACACGCGATATTTCATTGAGAGAGAGAGAGAGAGAGAGAGAGAGAGAGAGAGAGAGAGAGAGTCCCTACCAGCAAAATCTTCGAAAGTTTGTAACAGCTTAAACGATAAAAAAGGGGGGGGGTGGAGCTGAACTTTCACGAGAATTTAATATTAAAGAAAACTACTAATCAAAGAAGAGTTCACGTGAGCGTATTTGTGTGGGCATAAAAAATGAATGAATATAATCAATGAAATACTGAGCAATTTAATAAAATAGAAACACAGCAAAAACGACGCACGGACACCCGAAAGAAAAGCTATGCAGATTTAAAAAAAATATATATATAACTGAGAAAAGTTAACGCTGACATTTGCACATAAAAAAAGGAGAACTGATCTTTACCATATGACTGGAGCATTAAAAATAGCGACGGAATTCCCTCTGCCAATAAGCCAGCTGAGATAAGTTTTAACTGCACTCGTAAAAAACGGCTCTAACGTCAGAGATAAAACAGAAATGAGATTCTTTCCTTATTATTTTTTCCACCGCAGTTTCGTTTCCAGAATACACACACGAAACTGCTACGTGTGTAACCATGTCTGCGTGCCTACTTGTTACATAGACGTGAAAATGAAGACAATGATTTTATATATATATATATATATATATATATATATATATATATATATATATATATATATATATATATATACATATATATATATATATATATATATATATATATATATATATATATATAGATATATATATATTTATATATATATACATATATATATATATATATACATACATACATACATATATATATATATATATATATATATATAATATATATTTATACACACACACAGATTGAGGGAGAGAGAAAGAGAGAGGAGAGTATTTCATATTTATATTCAAGGAGTTAATTCCATTGTTTGATATTTTATTTTAGCTTCCTTTTATACATCATTTGCAATTGTTGGCAGTCGTGGCTTTAGAACAGCATGATTTGTTCCTAATCGAATTACACGAAGCCAGGCTTGTGAAGAGGAGTTAAGGTAAACGAGTGCTTTGACTTGTGTTATTAATTTTTGCTCTCTACATTTATTGGCAATCAGTTTGCAGATGGTAACATCATAAATAAAAATTAGACATCGAACGCCCTCTCTGGGAGATTCTCGGTA
Source organism: Macrobrachium nipponense (assembly GCF_015104395.2). Taxonomy (NCBI): domain Eukaryota; kingdom Metazoa; phylum Arthropoda; class Malacostraca; order Decapoda; family Palaemonidae; genus Macrobrachium; species Macrobrachium nipponense. Next base: position 29,960,724 of record NC_087208.1, on the reverse strand, counting down.
CGATATTTGGTTGTCAGAACGTTTTGCCAAAAAAACATATTTTACAGATTGTTATTTTTTGGGAGTTTCTCTGAACGATATTTGGTTTTCAGAACGTTTGCAAAATAATAAATCTTTTCCATGTTGTTATTTTTTGGAAATTTCTCTGTACGATATTTGGTTTTCAGAACGCTTTACAAAAAAAAAAAAATCCTTTTCCAGGCTGCTATTATTTGGAAATTTCCCTGTACGATATTTAGTTTTCAGAACGTTTTGCAAAGAAAAAAAAAATACTTCTCCAGGCTGCTATTTTTTGGAAGTTTCTCTATAAGATATTTAGTTTTCAGAACGTTTTACAAAAAAAAAAAAAAAAAAATCCTTTTCCAGGCTGTCATTTTTTGGGACTTTCTCTTTACGATATTTGGTTTTAAGAATTCTTTGCAAAAAAAAATCCTTTTCCAGGTTGTTTTCTCTCTCTCTCTCTCTCTCTCTCTCTCTCTCTCTCTCTCTCTCTCTCTCTCTCTCTCTCTCTCTCTCTCGCAAACATTCACGCAAGATTGCAGAAAGATCAATTTCTCATCAGCGTTGCAAGATGCAACAGCTCCTTCGCCCTCTGGTTTTTCCATCGAGGCATCTTTGTTATTATTTTCCAGCTCCAGCGATCAAAGCCAGCCACCGGAAGCGATAAATTTTCCGAAAGGTAACGTCAAAGGAGGCAGAATTGGAGGCGTGAAAAAAATATATGAATTTTTTTATATACTACACAGGGCAGCAGAAGGTCAGTGACCCGCCATCAATTAATGCCCGAGAAATAAAGAACTTCCAAAAGCCTCTTAGAACTTTTTAAACATGAAAAGAGCAGGAAGTGTAGCCAGAGAACTAAACGAATGAAGAAGAATCGGTGCAAAATGTTCACAGGTAAAGGGAAATGGTTGTAAAAGGCAGTTGGAAGTTGGAGGAAGGGGAATCGTATGAGGAAAGTGCATTGCATATTTATTTGCAGCCGGCAAAATATATATTAAGTATATAAACGTTAAGAAACAAGAAAACCAATTTATAAAAAAAAAAAAATCAATAATAAAAAAAAGCAAGATCTAAAACGTCTGGTCCTTTACCATCTCAGTAGAAGTGAGAAATAATCACACAAGTTAATAAATAATAAATATGAAATAAATAAAAGTTACAGGCAGGGCAAATCATCATTAATGAAAAGTAACATTGATATACATCCGCAAAATGTATAGAAATGCAGCCTTTTCAAGGTGCAATTTATAAGATAGCAAATCGAGAAAACGCATAGTCAAATTTCGGAGACTCATCTCAGCATGAAGACAATAACATCGCTCCCATAATGCATTTGAAAAAAAAAAATTAAAAACCAAATGAAGACGAGTGTAAAAACACTTTTAGTAAATAAAGCCAACACGAGAAGCATGCAAAGAGAGAGTTATAGCGAGACATCAGGTGCTTTGCAAATACGAAAAAAATATGAAAAGGAAAAAATGAGTGAGCTGAAGGCTTTCTGTAAGAATGACGAGGAAAATGTGGACGCATTCTTCGATACTACCTTTTGATAGACTCTTAGGCGAATCGTCTTTTAAAACACGAAAATCATTAACTCTGCGTCGCCTGAATTATGAAACCATGATAATATGAATAAAATAAATGTCATCAATTTTCATTAAAAAAAAAAAATTCAAATTAGATAAACGTTACGTATCGCCACGGTCATCCTTTGAGAAAAATGAAAAATAACAAGGTGGGCATGAATAAAACTCATTTTCTGTGAAAACTGGAAAAAAAATCAAGTTATTAACAAAAAAACAAACTATTTCTATCGATATAAGTATGATTAACAGTTGGTTATAGAAGTGCCAGTTATCGGTGATGCTGGCATAAACAATCAGACAATAAATTCAAAACTCGTGACGAGAGAGAGAGAGAGAGAGAGAGAGAGAGAGAGAGAGAGAGAGAGAGAGAGAGAGAGAGAGAGTGCGTGTTTGTTAAGGAAGGAAGGAAAAAAAATAGGTGTTTCGAGGATAGGAAAGTTTGAAGGAGGTAATCAGAGGAAATAGAGTTACCAGGAACTGCCGAGAGGTAAGCGAAATCGTATAAGATTTCGCAGGTGAATAGAAAATGGAGTAGAGACATCTTTCAGGGAGACTGGAATGTTTAAACAGGGTTGTGTGCAACCATGGTAGTAGTAGTAGTAGTAGTAGTAGTAGTAGTAGTAGTAGTAGTAGTAGCAGTAGTAGTAGTAGTAGTAATATAATGGAGGAATTTACAGAATTCATTATTCTATAAATTCTGCCATTATATTAAAAAAACATGTTTGAATAATTAATAATAATAATAATAATAATAATTAATTTAAGAATAATAATAATAATAATAATAATAATAATAATAATAATAATATAATATAATATAATGATAATTATTATTATTATTATTATTATTATTATTATTATTATTATTATTATTATTATTATTATTATTATTATCACCTAAAAATTAACGCTGCTGAGAATAAACTATAAAGATATTAATGGATCCTAAAATTTGTGGCATTGTATACGAAGTCACCAACAAAAAGAAGATGCATTCTTATGTTTAAACTTTTTCTTTTTCCTTTTCCTAAAAAAGTCCCACAACATTTCTCCGCTCCCCACAAAATTTTACTCTGGAACATTCCAAAGCGTTATGTCTTCCAACGAACGCAGTTAAACTAGTAAAACCGATGAATAGAGGACTTCTTGACAATTACACGAAGACCGTTTTGACAGAGGTTTCTCTCATGGACAAAACAGCAACTAATCATGATTTCAGCTTTATGTTGCAGGTTAAAACACCATTTTTTTTAACCATCGTCGAAATATGTAACTAACCTAATACAGACATCTAACGGAAATTGGCTATTTTTCTAAACTTTGATCTAAAGAGCTAGCACTCATCAGTTATGATTACGATGCACAAATAAAACTTTAAGGGTAACCACATCATTCAAAAACCATCTTTAACCACATATACATAGTAAAGAATAAGTCATTATTGGAATAATATACATTTAACTTCAAGAGCAAAGACATCATTGGAACACTCATATAGCTTCAAAACACATCATTGGAACACACAAAACATTAAGAGCAAACACGTCATTGGAGCACATATTTATCTTAAAGAGAAAGCACATCATTGGGACATGCGTATAACTTATAAGAATAAACACAACATTGATGCACGTATATAACTTGAAGAGCAAACACACTGGAACACATACTCGAATATAAAGAGCCTTAGCGTGAACTTTTAAAATATCTGTACACAACACAACTTATGTCCATAAGTGCATTACTTTCATTTGAGTGAATCTCCATCATAGCTATTTTAGGAGTACAAAACATACCTGTTATACTGACGTCAACATACACCCACCTATGATCGCGAGAATTATAACAAAGCTCGAAATGAATCTATGGACGTTTTTTTTTCCTTCCCATAACTCAGTAGGACACAAATGCGCAGAATACTAAATTTCAAGCAATCTATGCTTGTTAATTATATACAGGATAACCTCTACTCGTAAGGGATCTTTGTCCAAATACCTGTACCGTAAAAGTCTCAACGGCCATTTAACGTCTCTGGTTTCAAGACTTTTGGTTTACGGTTTTCAATTGAAGCTTGAAAAAACAGGAAATAAATAAAAAATAAACTTGCTTGTATACCAGTGAATGCGACATACGTAAATACGCGCTCATATATATATATATATATATATATATATATATATATATATATATATATATATATATATATATATATATATATATATATTATATATACATACGTACACTTACATGGGTAACGTAAAAAGATACTGATATCTAAATATCTAAACACAAAGTAATGTGTGTGTTTGTGTACATGTATTCATCAATAAAGCAGATCAATGATACAACAATTAAAATTAATTATGTAAAAAAAATTACAGTATGTCGATCATAGCACACAAGTGGATATACTACTAAACATGAATAAACCTAAATGAATTTACTTTAAACATATGGTATAGCAACTCCATTTACATTAAAAAATAAACGCAAGGACAATATGAATATAGAAAAAACAAATGAATAAACTCTTCAACTCTCTGGTCGTAAATAAATGCTAAAAATGTTTCATCAAAGTAAGGGAAAAAATCACCAATCATTATCGGGGAGGCCAGAAGGAAATTACAAAACTTTTCCTGCAAAACAAAAAAGTTATTCCGATAAAAAAATATATATATGTACCATGACTTAACGTCCAATAATTTCGCACAACCATATAACAACTATGGCGCTGAAAAATGATTCAGTGAATTATTCCACACTATAATAGAATAACGGGACAAGCTCATTTCCCGGTTTCATTGTTGAATCAACTGTGGTCAATGACTGTTATCAACAATGCCACACTTACACTCGTCGTTGGTGCTTACTGTTACTCAAAATACAAGTATAATCACATAAACATAAACTTGTATATGAACAAACGCACGTATATCAAGAAATACGCTCGACACAAATTGGCAGCCATTAAAACCAAATAGACTCATAACTCATAAGACTCATAACTCAAAACAGCAACTGTTCATTTACTGAACATTCTTAAATATCAGCAATGTCACGAACAGACTGATATTTCCAGAACCTGGCATGAAATATGGTATGAACATTTGTAAGTAAGCCCAGATAACATTATCAAACACTTCGTCTAATGAAAATGTTATAAGATAACGGTCCATTATAAAAACAACTTCAACAACTCTAACATCCAAGACAAAGTAAGTTAGGAAAATGAATACTCCCAGATTTTGGTCTCAAACACTTAATGATAATAAATACCCCAAAAATGATAAGATTTGCGACACGTAAGTCAAAGTTAGTAAAAAAAACAAAAGGGAAACGTAGTAGTGAGATCAGTCAAAATTAATTATACATGAATATCTAATATCAAATTGACTCCCAGCACCAGGTTAGCCCCGTCAAAAATTGATGGCGATATTACCAAAACAAAATGTCTTATTATACATCACTCAATCGTTATTAAGTCTATAGAAACGTCCTCACATTCTCCTTACATTCTAAAAATTCATTTACGGCCTTCAAAGTTTTATATACTAATCTAAACACACACACACACACACAGACACAGACACAGGACACACACACACACACACACATATATATATATATATATATATATATATATATAATATATATATATATATAATGGCTACAACATTCTGAAAACAACTAAAAAGATAATAATATGCAGAGAGGACAGCTTCATTATCGCAACTGTCTTATGGGAACTAAAGAAAAACATTACGGCATAAAATGTGAAATGAAATGTTTTCAGGTTTACCCGACATTCGATCTGTAATGGCTATAGTAGATTCACATCAACCGTGCAGCCAATGTCTAGGCCAGTCCCTTACGACGCTCCTGAGTGGCTGTTGATGAGCCAATGACAGGGCTGGAAACTCTCAGTCTCTCTTGAGAGTTTACATAGGCAGGATGTGTGTCCCACCTCTCCTTTCGGATACGTCTTTCAGGAGAGGTGGAACATAATCCTGCCTATGTAAACTCTCTCGAGAGACTGAGAGTTTCCAGCCCCGTGAATGGCTTATCAACAACCAATCAGGAGCGTCGTAAGGGACGGTCTAGACATCAAATGCACGGTTGATGAGAATCTACTATAGTTCTTGGAGCTATAGAGAGTGTAGAAAGTTGGCTCTATGCGGATGAGGATAAAGCCCGTCGTCCACCTGAGAGAGAAAAGGAGAGAGAAAGGGAAAGTTCTGAAGATGTCAAGGAGAAAAAGGAAGATAACAGAACGGAGAAGAAAAGAGTGGAGGGCAGACCCATCTTTGTAGCTACACGTTCTTAGAAAATGACAAGCCTTTTATGACCTACGGCATCTGGGATCAAAGAAAGTATGAGAAAAAACGTGAGATAAGAAATATTTTAGAAAGGAAAAATGCTAGACTTGTATTAAAGGAGAGAGAGAGAGAGAGAGAGAGAGAGAGAGAGAGAGAGAGAGAGAGAGAGCCAAAGGAAAAAATAATACACAAAGAAGATGAAATATCAAATAAGAGAAGAGGAACACAACTTAGAGAGAAGAGAGAGAAGAGAGAGAGGAGAGAGAAGAGAGAGAGAGAGAGAGAGAGAGAGCAAGCATACTGAATGTCACATAAGAAATCTGAAATTCCCTCTCTGAGAAATGTCTTCAAAGATTTATCGTTCCACAAGCTTTTCCTTCGCAAGTGTACATTTAAACACGCAAACGTTTTGGCACTAAAGCCTTATAACATTTCTAAACAGTACCTCGTTCATCCTGCTGAATAAGATCATCATCTGGGCAAATCCCTGTAATCCCCTGGTTCCATTATTCCTTTAATTCCAACTATTACTTTTCATCCCGAGCATTAATAATTCTCAAGGGTAATGACATATCATTGTGGGGAAAAGCTGTGAAAGCGTGTTTGCGTGTCAGTCTGGTTATCTAGGATTTCGCTTAATACACGACATTTTTCTTTTGTAACGTAATCGCCCCACATATAAACATACCGGATATTAGTAGGGCGAAGAAATGGTCACTCTTTCGTCTACCTATGTTCCCATGTTATTACGAAGACTTCATCGAGTTGAATTCAAGTATTATATGCTACCCTGTCTACCTCTAAGTATTGACGAAGGAACCATCAAAACTTTCCGTGACCTGTCTAATGATAGGATTATTATTTATGTTGGTCCGCTAGGTGTGTTATGATTGGTAAAATTTTAGGTTCACTCTTTAACTAATGGCGAGACATACTGAGAATTCTTTCTTTATTTAGTGGGTGAAATTCTCACTAGGGACAATACCTGGTATTCAGGAAAGAACGCCGATTTATAGAGAGAAAGTTATTTTAAACGTCAAATGTGACTTTTCTGGTCGAAATTTATGCGATTATGATGAGAGTGAAGTTCAGTTCTTTTACCAAAATCTGGTTAACCAATTACAGATATCTGTTCCTAACACTAATGGAGGACAGCAGTTTGAAGGGCAGGTTACACAGGGGAAACAAGGGCCTATCATTCCATTAAATAGCCAAGGTGTGTAAATATTTAAGAAGGATTTTTGAGATCTGAGAGAACCGCAGCCACGTACGTGTGTAAGTAAATGTAAGAAGAGGAGATGAAGTAAAGCTGAGAGAACAGAGATGAGAATGCTGAGGTGGATTATGGGAATATCGCTGCTTGAGAGATTGGAAAATGATGAAATAAGAAGAAGGAAAGGCTTAGTAAAGATTACAGAGGTGATAAGAGAGTCACGATTGAGATGGTATGGGCATGTGTTGAGGATGGATGACGAGGAGGGAGTGAAGAAGGCTTGGGAAGAACCTGTTAAGAGGAAGGAGATCGAGAAGGAGACAGAGAATTAGATGGCGAGATAAAGTGAAGGAAGATGTGGAGAGAAGAGGTCTGGTGGAGGATGATGCCTTTGATAGAAGGCAGTGGAGAAGGCGCATCAGGCAACCGACCCCTTAACGTAGGATAACGGTGGGAAAGAAGAAGAAGAAGGAGAACCCCAGCCACGTAGGACGCAGTGTCGTATTTAGGTTAGGTAGGATGCATCACTTTCTACAGAAATTCTAATTTTCCCGCAATAAAAAAATCCAGGTGTCCTTTTGTGATCCAGTTATTATAAGCGATTGGAAACAGGTACTAATCTATATCGGATTAACTAAGCATCTCTCAGCGAGATGCAAGACAGATTCTTCAGTATCACAACACAAAGTGATGAGAAAATTTTAAATAACTGTTAAATTGCATTATAGTAGACGCTAATAACCAAAGTAAAAAAAAAAAGTAAATGCAGAATTTATCCTTTGCCTAAGCCCAGTGATAAAAAATAAAAACATTCACCATAAAAATAATTCTAAATATATTCATATGGTGTATCCATAGCACGAAAAAATGAAGGCAATGTTATATGTTTTACTGTTCACTGGCTGGAATAAATAGCTATAAACTATAGCTCGCTGGAAATGCAGTTTATCGTAGTTTTGCAAATTGCGAAAAACTGTGTCTATGATACTTTATTTTTAGTGAATATATATTTTCCAACAAAGTACTGATATTTCTTATTTTTTTCAGGTACCTTCAACTCCTTTTTCGATCATACCGCAATAAATTAAAGTGATTTGGCGATATCATAACATCAACATGAGTATCCTAGCATATACAAATAAATAAAAATAGAACTATAAAAAAAATAGTCAGCTAAGATGCATACACAATAGTGGCCGCTGAGCAAAAAATCTCATAGCAACGTTATTTTTTTTTTTGTATCACGCACGCACACACACATGCACATTATAGTATGTATGTATGTATGTATATATATATATATATATATATATATATATATATATATATATATATATATATATATATTATATATATATATGTATATATATATATATATATATATATATATATATATATATACATACAATAATATTTATACGAGAAGAGAAGTAGAAAAAAATCTGCTTTTCTCATATCAAATTTTCATATTGTTATGATCAGAGTATTTTTCACAAACTGTTTATACATGAGTACAGCGTCTATCCATATATCACCGAAATTAGCGTTAGGTTAACGAGCGAAATAAATAGCGCAGACCAGGAAGACAGAATTAATGCAACAAACACGGCTCCAATGTAGTACATACCTCATCTCGGATACAACCCAATTTTCATAATGGATATTTGGACACCGCATACTTCGACAAAGAACAAAAATAGTCTACCGACCTTTGTCTACAAACATTTCCTCCGACGTTTCTTCTGATTTTTCAGTAAAATATCCGTTGAATTAATTAATCAAAAGTGTACTGGGTTACGCAAAAATATATTTTCTAAGGCATAATACCATAAAGGAAAAGGAAAGGACGCTAACCCAACTTTAAAGGGCAGTTTGTTAATAAGCATGCGCATACCTTACTCATAAGCACGTGACCACATAAACACACACTTATCTGGTAAAAATTCAACCACATTCACATACAAATGCATAAGTACTTATAGTATATATATATATATATATATATATATATATATATATATATATATGCGTACGTATGTGTGTACTAAATATTTGTGTATATATGTATGTATATGGAAAGAGAGATATCTGTATGTAGCTGTATACATACATACATAAATGCACAACGATTACGCGTTAACATATTTCCCTGACCCATCTTCAAAATCAAAGAACACATATGAAAAACACGAGAGAGAGAGAGAGAGAGAGAGAGAGAGAAGAGAGAGAGAGAGAGAGAGAAGAGAGAGCCTTCCATCTCTGATATACCCTTGGTCTATGGCCTTGTCTTTGATGTCCTTCGCCTCTTGGAAATTCCACTGAACAAAGAGGGGAGTCGCTTTTTTGTAAACCCCTTTTTCTACATGCCAAGTGAAAGGGAGGGGGAAGGGGAGGGGAAAGGGAAGCCTTCCTCTCTCGTTTCCCCCTCTCCTTCGGCAGTTAAAGCCAGGTAAAGTGTTTATCACCTCTTGGGGGTCTCCGTCCAAAGGATTCGGAACTTTTTAATTAGCGACCAATAAAGACACTCGCTGCCAATTTCCTCGAAGGCGTGGAATGGGGAGAGGGGGGGGGGGGTGCCATGGGGGGTTGGGGACGGATATGTGGGGTGGTTGGGGGAAGATTATGAGGGAGGGTGAGTGGTCAATAGCCACTTTCTAACGGCATTCCTTTATTAAGTTATGAGGACTTCGTAGAGCCTGGGGCTGTGATTGGAAATCAGTATTTTGTTTTTATCCGGTTCTGAATGAAAGTATTGTCTATCACTCAGTACAGTAAAGGGGCTCTGCTCCTACATTCATCAGAGCAAGCACAGTAGGTGCAGAGACCAATGTAGTACTTCCAGTTATAACAAAACCCGGTAGACACAAGTGACAAGTTTAGAATTTATGAACAAACTTTTTAGAATTTATGAACTAACTTTTTAGAGAAAACCTTCCACTTTTACGTTTAGCTTTGGAGCGAGATCTGCTCATCAGAAGTCGACGATATAGCCACTAAAAGCTCGATGTGTAAATAATAGCTTAACTAGGCCTATATCTCATACAGTAGACCTCCTGTTACAGAGATAAATAAGACCCACAAACTAAGCACATGAAAAAAGACTATTAAACGATACGCCTATAAATACATATAAATAGGCAGTAGCTCTGGTATTTACATTAGGAAGAACAACGACAATACTTGGCCCTACAATAAACATCCCAAATATGCAATAGACAATGCAGCAATAATGAAAATAATTTGTTTTTTGAAAAATATCAGGAAGAAGTCAATTACACTGACAAAAGAAAACGCATTACAAGGCAAACAGAACAAAGAAGAAAGCACGGCTCTGCGATAGCTCTAAAAACAACCTAGAATATAACGGAGCAGACCAGAGACAGGCCGGAGAACCTACCACCTTCCCCTGTGTAATTTAAGTCACGTTTATTTTTGATCCAAAATTTTCCGATTAAAGGCCATCGATTGCGCCTCCCTTTCAGCCATGGCGTGCCTTTGTCCGTCATGAACGATGGGCACACGAAACGAACGAATGTTTATGGGATCTCCTATCTTTACGAGATCTCGTAATGGGAGGGGTATCACACGGAAAATTCCAGCATTTTAACGTGACTTCTACTTGACATATTATTGTGATCTCGTCTGGCCGTCTTACTGCGTGTGCGTTCATATAAGAGTACGCATGACACTACGGTACAAACACTTTACTGTTTGGTAATTTGTATTGTGTATATATATTTGAAAGCATCTGCTTTTTATATTGCTCGAGTACTAATTTAAAACTTAACTTAATTCAGGCCTGCTATGACTGAAAATATTCTGAAAGATATTCAAAATTACATCACAAATATATAATGATCCATTTAACATAGTTTCTATAAAAGTAAATGCCTATAAACACGTGCGTGCATAAACATTTATCGTGCTGTATTCTTTACGGCCAATGTGACAAAAACATAAACAAGAATTCCCGAGATATTCCAGTCTGTACAATATATCAACATTTCACGTTTTCATAATCTTTTCTATCCTGAGTGACAAGGCACAAAAGCTCAATGATTTGGTTCTAACAAATCCTTCACCTAATAACCTCTCTCTCTCTCTCTCTCTCTCTCTCTCTCTCTCTCTCTCTCTCTCTCTCTCACTTGCCTTTTACAGGGAGCTCAAATTGTTGTGTTCCTTCCCTTGCAGAGCAAAATGGTTTTTTCCTCCCTATTTACTCCTCCCTCATCTCCTCCTTCTCCCCCTCCCCCTCCTTCTCTCTCTCCCTTCCTCCCTCTCTCTCCTCTCTCCTCCCGCCCCTATTCCTCTCTCTCTCTCTCTCTATCTCCCCCCTCTTTTCTCTCTCTCTCGTCTCTCATCTCTCTCTCTCTCTCTCACAATTGCTTTTTACAAGGAGTTCAATTGTTGTGTTCCTTCCCTTGCATAGCAAAATGGTTTTTTCCTCCCCTATTCTCTCTCTCTCTCTCTCTCTCTCTCTCTCTCTCTCTCTCTCTCTCACCATTCTAAAGTGCAATGAACGTCATATCTGATGCCAAGTTCCCTCTGTTAGTCCTAATTTTCTCTCGAACGCGAAACGGCAGCCTAATCTTTTTCTCCCCTTTAATAATCCTCCAATAACACGAGGTCAAAGCATCATCATCATCATCATCTGTAAACCTGGTGTGTCTATAACAAAGTAATAAAGTAAACAGAAATTCTGTAAAAAAAAAAAAAAAAAAAAAAAAAATCCCTTTTTATTTCCATCTCCACAAAAGAAACGCTGTGAAGTTCTACATCTTCGCCAATGGCCCGTTTCTGACATTTCCGCAGGGGATTGTGATAACGATTGAGGACGATACTACTTCCACTGATAATACTACTACTGCTGCTGATACTACTAACACAATATTAATCATCACCGACTACAACTACAGATCTGACAAGCACGAACAATTTTATAGTATGAAAGAATGGACAAACACAGCAGATCTGAACAAGGTCATTTCAAAGATAACAAATTTATGAGGAAAAGTATGAAACCAGTGTGACCTTGAATTTGGTCGGACTGGATGAATACTTATTAAGGAAATATCATGAAACCTGTATATCTGCAAACCTGTGTTGAAAAAAAAATGCAAAACAAAGGGCATAGCAGGTGCGTGCATCACACACCCCCAATTTATGGATGAACGGATTTTGAACCAATCTAATTTCATCCTCAAATGATTATATATGTTAATCCAAGGGCATCATCTACTAATCCGTCTGCAATGGTGAAGAAGTTCGGACAAGATGAAGAAGCTAAAAGAACACACGTCAACGACCTATCATAGCATAATAAAAACTACATTCGTACTCCTAAGAAACTGTATAACATTGGACAAGACCAAAGTCCTTGATTCAGCAACACAGAATACCTAATAAAAGTACAAAATCTGTCAGACATCAGGCAGGAAGCACTTATTATATGGCCTCCGCATTTCAGAGTCCAAAATAATAATAATAATAATAATAATAATAACTAATAATAATAATAATAATATAATAACACGAAAGGAAGGAGGGAGAGGACTACTAAGTATAGAGGACTGCGTCAACATCGAGAACAGAGCACTGGGGCAATATCTGAAAACCAGTGAAGACGAGTGGCTAAAGAGTGCATGGGAAGAAGGACTAATAAAAGTAGACGAAGACCCAGAAAATACAGAGACAGAGAATGACAGACAGAACAGAGGACTGGCACAACAAACCAATGCACGGACAATACATGAGACAGACTAAAGAACTAGCCAGCGATGACGCATGGCAATGGCTACTGAGGGGAGAGCTAAAAAAGGAACTGAAGGAATGATAACACGCGGCACAAGGTCAGGCCCTAAGAACCAGATATGTTCAAAGAACGGTAGACGGAAATGACATATCTCCCATATGTAGGAAGTGCAATACGAAAAATGAAACCATAAACCACATAGCAAGCGAATGCCCGGCACTTGCACAGAATCAGTACAAAAAGAGGCATGATTCAGTGGCAAAAGCCCTCCACTGGAGCCTGTGCAAGAAACATCAGCTACCTTGCAGTAATAAGTGGTACGAGCACCAACCTGAGGGAGTGATAGAAAACGATCACGCAAAGATCCTCGGTGGGACTATGGTATCAGAACGGATAGGGTGATACGTGCAAATAGACCAGACGTGACGTTGATCGACAAAGTCAAGAAGAAAGTATCACTCATTGATGTCGCAATACCATGGGACACCAGAGTTGAAGAGAAAGAGAGGGAAAAAATGGATAAGTATCAAGACCTGAAAATAGAAATAAGAAGGATAAGAAATATGCCAGTGGAAATCATACCCATAATCATAGGAACACTAGGCACGATCCCAAGATCCCTGAAAAGGAATCTAGAAAAACTAGAGGCTGAAGTAGCTCCAGGACTCATGCAGAAGAGTGTGATCCTAAAAACGGCACACATAGTAAGAAAAGTGATGGACTCCTAAGAAGGAAGGATGCAACCCGGAACCCCACATTATAAATACCACCCAGTCGAATTGGAGGACTGTGATAGAGCAAAAAAAATATAATAATAATAAATAATAATAATAAAATAATAATAATAATAATAATTAATAATAATAATAAAATAATAATAATAATAATAATAAAATAATAATAATAATAATAATAAAGCGTTTAATTTTTTTCTTTAGGACAGAGAATATTAGACGAATTTAAACAAAACTTAAAATTCGAATTACACACATCCTCTCTCTCTCTCTCTCTCTCTCTCTCTCTCTCTCTCTCTCTCTCTCTCTCTCTCTCTCTCTATCTCTCTTTTAGACGCCCAATCTCCCCTCCCCCCGTTGCATTTCTGTCACAAGGCCCAGCGTGGTTCCCGACATACTACATCCCTCCTCCTCCTCCTCCTCCTCCTCCTCCTCCTCCCTTGGAGAGATGTAAGAGTCCTTAAATCCTTTGGTCTTCCCTCACATCAAAGGATAGCAAAATGCCTCTTCCTTCCCTAAAGGTCTTTGAGAGAACCTCCTGCCGTGACAGCTTCGGACAATTCAGCTCGACGACGTCTAAAGGATGATGGTCCAAGAGAACGATCATTTTTGGCTTGAAGCTACTGTGCTCCCACCACTATAAACGCATGCATGCAGTTGCTTGCCTTTATCCAACAATCTTTATATTCTGACACGTAGATATAAAATCTTTTTAAAATATGCTTGCATAAATACATACATTATATATACATATATATACAATATTATATATATATATATTATATATATATATATATATATATATATATATATATATTATATTATATATATATATCTATATATATTTATATATATATATGATATATATATATATATATCTATTTATATAAATAAATATATATATATATATAATAATAATATATCTATACACATGAACTGATTGAATTGAATATAGAAATTAGGCCAAAGGCTAAGCACTAGGTCCTATGAGGTCAATCAGCGCTAAAATGGAAATTGACGTAAAGGTTTGAAAGGCGTAACAGGAGGAAAACCTTAAAGCAGTTGCACTTATGACTCAAGTGTTAGGAGAGATTGAAGCAAAGAGACTATGAAAGGAGGTTACAGTAAAAGGATATATACATATGTATATGTATATACTACTATATATCATGCACATCATTACTTAAGAGCAAATAAAGCATCAGTTCTATTTATTGTAATTTACATGATTTACATGAAATACTACACAAATACGATTTGACAAGACGTACTCACAAACGTAAAATACACATCTAACGAGAATGAAACCCAAGAATTCTACTATACTACACAGACACAGACACACACATATATATATATATATATATATATATATATATATATATATATATATGAATATATATATACATGTATATAATAATATACATATATATTCACAAATACAAAAGCCTCTATAACCGTAATGCACACCCGCATGTATGAATGCAAACAACCAAGAATAAATCCATCAGTTTTAACCCTCAGTCCCGAGAGCATCCCGAACTTCCTTTCCCTAATTACTCCGCAAACAGCCACCTAATTCCCCCTCAGTATGAAGAACAAGCTCTTGATAATATAATACGATTTACCGGGGGAGAAATAAAACGCATTAATCCACCTTCCCTTCGATCCTTCGTCTCCCTCTCAGCTCTCACCGACGCCGCCAGTCCATCCACAACCCAGAATATAATTCCGAATTCTTCTTAAAAATTGGAAAAAGCACACATCATCATCATCATCATCATTTTCCTTCGGTGGTTTCATCCAGCAGTTCTTTTTTTTCTTCCTTTCTAATTAGTTCATCAAAAACAGGTGTTCGCTTTCTCAGCGGGAAACACACACACACACAAGACATTAGCGTTTTCTTCTTTTTTTTTCATTTTCTCTCTCTCTCTCTCTCTCTCTCTCTCTCTCTCTCTCTCTCTCTCTCTCTCTCCTCTCACTCTTCTCTCTACTCTCTTCTCTCCCTCTCTCTCTCTCTCCTCTCTCCATTTATCCTTTGTGGCCGTTATATCCTCCTTTAATCCTTCCATTATGTTCCTTAATGGTCCTTAAGCCCCCAGACCTTAATGGCTCTTCTTATATATATATATAAATTTATATATATAATCTATTTATTTTTCCTTTTCTTCGTTCGTTTCCAACCTCCACCCCTTTAAGAGCTCGTCCCTCGTAAATTCTCCGTTTCAATTTCTCGTTTTGCTGGAAGCTTTTACAAAAGGTGTTTTGCATGAAAAAAAAAATGCGATCGCGTTCGCTATGTAAATATTAATAACCTTCAAATCTTAATTCTTAGGTTAGATTTTATGACAACCTATTTACCTACAGAGATAGAAATATATTCCTTGGTTTTTAGTTATCTTTGTGTATATGAGAGGAGAGAGAGAGAGAGAGAGAGAGAGAGAGAGAGAGAGAGAGAGAGAGAGAGAGAGTTGGAGTGGTTGGTCAGCAAACTGGGAAGAACACGGCTATAAAGTTGGTGCAACTAGTAATGCCAACAGTGCACCACTTATGATACAATGACAGCACTACCCAGCTACGAGAGAGAGAGAGAGAGAGAGAGAGAGAGAGAACTAAATATCCAATACACACTAAAGTTCTATAATATTCTTGAGAACATTGCTCAAGGTAGTATTTGGAAAACATTCACAAGTAAGTTTCTAACCAGGGTTGGGGAGGGGAGGACTTCCGGCTATTATCACAGCATCTACTTCTGATGGAATTTAAGAAAGCATCGAAAACCGCTTTTCGTTATATCTCGTGAAAATGTGTATTTTCAGTTTGTTTTCGAATAATAAATAATGTGAAATCCAATTACCAACTTTCCAAGATGTTACATGATACCCTCCAGCATATCTTGAGATGTACTTCCATGAAACCCGATAACAGTAAATGTTAATAAGACGTATTTTACCACACGAGATCTCGGAATAGAGTTTCTCCATGCAATAAAGAAAACCTGGGAGACGAGTAATCCAGATTAATGATAGAGTGATGTCAGGATATATTTTTAGGATTCTAGAAAACAAACGAAGGTTAAATGATACACGATTACCCAACGACTCTGAAAATGCAAAAGTCTAACATTTATAAATGGACAATTACGGATGACGTCTCTCATATCATGGAATAATACCAAGAGATGATTCGCTAAAACCAAATTCGTGAACCCGTGATTACGGATTACATCCCTGTTATCGCGATGACACATCAGAGAGAGAGAGAGAGAGAGAGAGAGAGAGAGAGAGAGAGATGGTTGAGGTAGGGTGGACCAGAGTCCCCCATTCTTCCCAATTGCCGAAATCTTAATGTTAGTGAAAACTAAAACTCAGTGCATGCTTAGCAACCATGCAATCACAGTAGTAGTTACAACTATTGTTCTTTTTTTATGGAATCTAAGCGCACAAATGTAGGTTACGGACAAAATTACAGTGGATGATAAGAAACGAACAGCACTAAGATAGAAAACGACAACCAATTACGTACGTAGAAAGAAGATAAGGTGAGAACAGAAAAATACCGCATTGACAAGGTCACAAAGCGTATGTACCACTAGATTTGGTCAAAAGAAAATGTTGACCACCGCAGTGATTGACAAGAAAGTTGGTGGTAATTATCATGTAAGACAAAAAGAGCATAGGTAAAGCGAAAGAAAACCTGATTTCACACTGCTTCAATAATCTCTTTGCAATGAAGACAGAATGTTGAGAAACAAAGCTTGCAATTAGCTTGGCAAATGCTGCTCCTCGTATACCAGTTTGTTTTACACAACCTCATAATCGCAACGTTAGGAAGAGATTTGCAGTAGCTTAACTTTTAATTAGGGATTACAAAAATGTAATTACGCTTGGCTATTTGACACTTGGAAAAACGAAAAAATACGAAAAAAGTTACTCCCAAATGCTGGGGAGATAAGCCTCGGTATATGTCAGCACCTCGAAAAAAAGCTGAACTCACGACTCGACTGTTAAAAAGACAAACTTGCAACCCCACATTATTTCGTACCTTATCGTATGCAAAACCTAATCAGATTGGAGGAAAATTAGAAGTGATGAACCTGCAAATCTGCAGGAAGAGAAATCAGACACACAATTAGAATTCGTTGAAAAATAACAATTCTAAAAACCAATATCGTTACCTGCAGGCTATTCACAATATTTTTTATTGGGGGTCACATACTGATCTGCGCACTGGCAAAAAATGGGGTTAAAAACTACAATATACATTAAATCGAAATGGAGACACAAGATGCCTCAGGTGGTTGACAAGAAATGACTTTTACTTTTCAAACAAAGGACAATTGTGCGTTTTGCACACATGATCGCTAATATAGTACCAACGAATAAATAATAAATCTAATGAAAAAAAAAAATCATCAAATACAATGCGAGATATGTTGTAACTCTTCTGTTTGGTCGATAATATTCCAGAACTAGTGTTCTAATAAACAAAAACTCAAGAGCACTCCTTTACAAACGACGAAATACCTCTTTGAAAAAGTTAGGAAAGAAGAAAACTTGTAACGAAATCTCAAAAATAATGATTTTGAAGAAATTTAAGTCACGGGTTCGATTCCTTTATCACTGCGGCCCTGTTGACATATACGTTGTACCCTCTACTTGGTAGTTAGTAAACTGTAGGTGTTGCTTCAAGGATGGTGGATGGCGTAGGTCTAGCAGCCTCACAGCAAAAGGCTTGTTAAAAACAGGAAGTGTGCCACGCTTTGGACCAAACTCTTCAATGGGAGAGGAAATATGGTTATTATATATATATATATATATATATATATATATATATATATATATATATATATATATATATATATATGTGTGTGTGTGTGTGTGTGTGTATGTGTGTGTGTATGTGTGTGTGTGTGTGTGTGCGCGCGCGTGAGAGAGGAGAGTGGTGTGCATTTTTCCTAAAATCCTTTCCACCAGCCACAAATGTAATCTATCTAGAAATATATAATTCAATACGTCTCTCGGATGATTCAGAAAACGTCGAAATAGGCAAATTGCCGTAAGGTATTACAGTGACAGGGAGAGAGTTACCAGTTATTTTACTATATATTAATATTAGTGGGTCGAGGGAGTAGAGAATTGGCGATTTCATTCCTCAGTGTTGAGAGAGCCTGTGAGAAAACATTACTCAGTATGAATCAAATATTCGCTTACGAATAATTCGACTTGATAATTGTGATAGGTATTGATCATGTTTCTTCATGACGGCAAAATATCTATGATATGGCAAACAGCATTGCATAGGTTGTACATCTATAAGTCGTTCCTCGAGTTGTTGCGAACATAAGGCTTTTTATAAGTTTTCATTTAGATTGCTTTTATGTATGTTATTTGTTTGCCTCGGCGAAATTTTGTAACTCAATTTTCGAGCTGTTCCCTTCGTCCAATGGACTCTACATTTTACATTGTTACTCAATCCCGGTGACCTTCCATGATCAGTAGGTCAGCTGTAACCTCTAGTGACCCTACAGTGACCTCTCAAAGTATCTCAGCGTTTGTACAAAACCTTTCGGATTTTTCACTCCTTTGACTAGGTAAATAACTCTACGGTTTTGCACACCTTTGGCTCGACAGGCTATCTATTTCGTTACCAACAATCATGAATCGGTTACAGTTTCTGTCAAAACTAAAAAGTATAAAATAAAATAAAAATACAGATTATTTTGAAAACACGATTTTATTAAAATGCACTAAAAAGTGAGAAATAAATTTGTGGAGACCGGGATTTCCTTACAATTAAGAAATAAATTTTTGGAAACCGGGAATTTCTTACAATAAATCATCTCTACAAAAATAAAAGCGTGAGCGCCAGCCAAACATGGAAGGAAATGGTTCACGAGATAAAAAATTACATTTCTTTTCTTGCAGCATTTCCTTCCATGTTTGGGGCGCACGTTTTTATCTTTGCAGACATGATTAATTGTAAGAAAGTCACGGTGTCTCAAAAAATTTATTTTTAAATTTTTAGTGCGTGTTTTAAAACCCTTAAAAAAATTTTATTTCCACTTTGGTTATGAGACTTTCAAACCATTTAACTTTGACAGATAAGAAGAAGATAGTGTTTCTATCTGATTCCTTGCATTAATAAACTCATTCTTTGGGTACCCTAGGTTCATTGAGAGATGAGAATAAGACAATATTTCTGTCTGATTCCTTGCATTAATGAACTCATTCCTTGGTTACCCTTGATTCCTTGTGAGATAAGAATAAGACAATATTTCTGTCTGATTCCTTGTATTAATGAACTCATTCCTTGGGTACCCTAGATTCATTGAGAGATTTCTTGCATTAATGAACTCATTCCTTGGGTACCCTAGATCCATTGAGAGATTTCTTGCATTAATGAACTCATTCCTTGGGTACCCTAGATTCATTGAGAGATTCCTTGCATTGATGAACTCATTCCTTGGGTACCCTAGATTCATTGAGAGATTTCTTGCATTAATGAACTCGTTCCTTGGGTACCCTTGGTTCAAAAACGAGTTGGACATGCAAATACCGGCTCGAGTGGCTTTCCTAACCGGAAACGAGCAGCCTCAGAATTGAGTAAGCTCAAAATAACTCTGGAATTTCAATTATTTTGTGCTTAAGTAGTCTTACATCTGCCAAAAGGAGATGACAAGTTTTCACCATAACATGGTATAGTGGAAAATTATTTTTTATTTCACTTGCTCAAGTATCATGTGCCCTTTAGCGATGAAGGTTAGAGCCTTCTGGATATATATATATATATATATATATATATATATATATAATATATATATATAATATATATATATATGTATATATATAAACATAAGGGCCGAGCTGGAGCTCAAAGAAGATATATTCCGAAGGAAGTAGTAGGGAAAGGCATCCTCATCTTTCAACAGTTTATTAATGCCGACGTTTCGCGACGAATTCCAGGTCGCATTTTCAAGGCTAAAAATATATATAAGTTTACGAACATTAATAATTGATCTAATTTAATTTATATTAAAAATGTCATGGCAACAGCTCTCAATACAGTAAAAAGTTAAAGGTAAAGTTAAAAGTTAAAAGTTAAAAGTTAAAAGTTAAAAGTTAAAAGTTAAAGTTAAAAGTTAAAAGTTAAAAGTTAAAATTGAACAGCACCTTCAAAGTCAGACATATTAAAAGTACAGGACTTCACTAAAATTTCAGAAACACTACCTATACAAAAGAAAGAGTAAAACTGAAACAATATAGGTAAAAATACAAGTGAGGCAGACCAGCTGCCCAAACTAAAGGCTATATATATGTGTGTGTGTGTGTGTGTGTGTGTGTAGTGCTAATAGCTTTTCCTTTGAGATTCTAATAAGAAAAGAACTTAATCGTCGCAGGCCAAACTTTTACAATAACAGACACAGGAACATTTCGCTCTACAAGTGACCCATTTACAAAGTTTCCTCGAACCACCGCCTTCTCCTCCTCCCCCTCCCCTTACAACTCCTGGGCAAGTCATTGAAACAAGTTCCCCCAAAGTCCGAAAGTCCAAAAGTCCTTGCTTGAGTCGTGGGGTTCGGATCTGTATCTGAATCGATGTTCTCATCAGACACCTAATATCGCCAGATCCTTCGGCAATGAAATTCCGAACAGAAAGGGGAGCGCAACTTATCAAGGTTTTGCTCCTCCTTTAGATAAGTTGTACAAACAATCAAGACGGCACTGGGTATTTTATTCTGAAGAGAGAGAGAGAGAGAGAGAGAGAGAGAGAGAGAGAGAGAATCATATCCTACCGAAGAATTCACATGCATGGACGCAAAACACCCCGAAATGTGAAAAAGATGAATCCTTCGGATAATTCATTACCCTGAAGTAAACCGACCTGCCTAGCAGATAAAGTTCTGAAATAGCTAAAAACGAAAATTACAGGTAAACAGTCAACTGAGGTGTAACGGACCTGCAGAGAGGTTAAAGGCTTTTATGATGAAATCGAGGCTTGTGGTGAATTCTCAGGAGGGAGAGAGTCTGGTTAGGTGGGGGAGTGGGCTTCACATAAGAGCGCTATGTGTCGCATCTTCAAAGTTGATTAGGGTTTTCATAAATGGTAAGACGAAAGTATTCTAGAGAAAACCGGACAGGTAATTGCAGTTTAGAAACAAGACAGGATGTTGAGAGAGAAATACTGAGCGGTTAATATTACGAGTGGTTTTCGTTGATTATGATGAGAGCAATATAAAGCGTTGAAAGAGAATACTAACAGTGAATATCTACAAGAACAACGTTATGAAATTAACAAAGCCAGAGAGATGAGAGTGTGGGAGTTTCTAAAGATGGTGCCATGATTAAGTTTTATATTGCTTGGTATGTGCAGTCATTTGAGAGTAAATGTTTAGGACTATGGTTAGATGAGAGACGAGATGGTTCCTAGAATAGAATAAACAAAGAAAAGAAGGATCTCAGTAATAAGCTGTGAAAAGAATAAAATTGTTATTTAAGCGTCAAGTTAGATGCGATTGGGAAAAAATTTGGGAGCTACCGAAATGAATAACACACGTCGTACACGTTTTGCAGAAAGGCCACGGAGTAAAAGGTTGGCATCGGTGCCATTGTATCAGTGATGGTTCAGTTGTCAAAAGTCAGTTCACGTCGCTGTTTCCCAAACAGGCAGCATTCCAATCCCACTGGTGAGATGCGCTTATTAATCACTGGTTTCCTTAGGTGTAAGTTATTCCCGAGGTATAGTGTACTGGATATTCGACGATATTTGAGGCTAATATTTGTAAATGTTAACAATGTCACGGGCATGTGACAAAAATTTATATATATATATATATATATATATATATATATATATATATATATATATATATATATATATATATTATATATATATATATATATATATACACATATATATACACTCCACATACTACACATTCACTGTGTATAAAGGTTTTACTTTCACAGAGGCCCACAAAAATGTGGAAGGTTCTAAAGACTAGATTTTATCTGGTTCCTTGAAGATGGAGGCAGACTCGCCTCTGAAAGCCTGAAAATGAAAACCTCCTCATTTGAACCTTCCGTATTTCTGAGGTCCTCTGCAAATGCAATAGTGGATTAGTGCTGTTTGGAATACGTACATACATACACGCATACGTATGTATGTACTACGTATGTATTTATATTTATGAAGGGAATACAATACAAATAAACTCTCCAGAAACCCATGAAACGCACAAGAAGAAGAATACTTAGTATTCAATTCGTGACAGAACATTCGACGGGAAGTGTTTTCATCTGAAAGCTGGCTCCAATGAAATCGTGGCTCTCCCCGACCAAACTTCTCGAAAGGTCAGATCAAGTTGCGTTCAAAGACCTTAAGACTTCTGCAGGCCCATCTCAATCGTCCCTTTGATGATACCGACGTCTTATCTGACCCTCCCATCCTACCTCCCCTCTTTCCCTATCCGCCTACCCACACGAAACCCTTACCCTTACCCAGACCCTTTAATCCCCTCCCTTCCCTTCCCTTCTCCCCTCCCTAACACACCCTACCTCCTCCCCTCCCTCTGTACGCAGTCTCAGTCTCTTGTCAACCCAGAGGGAGATACTGGTCTTCTCTGTTGGGTCTTTTATGTGAATAAGAAAAAATACTCGTGTTTTCAATAATTTTTTACCCTACCTTCTAATTTATTCACAAGATGGAATAACCCGTTTTATTAATCTTGCAGCTTACATCCTCGCTTCCCAGCTTTCTTTTCACAAAAATAAGTGACTTTCTTATTCCTGCAATGTATATCTTCCCTTCCTATGCATTATGAAAAGGAATGAATAACCTTTATGATTTTTGTCACTTGATGACATCTCATTACTGATATATTTGGGATTTTAGCTTGTGTTGAATTAGGTCACATATTTCCTGGGTTTATTTGTTCCTTTCTTTGTTCTCAAATTTACGAAAGGCTTTATTCTCAAATGTTTCTTCCAGACATCAGCTTCTCCTTCCTCTCATCCTATTCAGGCGAGTTCTCCGATTCTCATGCTTTGTTCTTTTCCAGTTTCGTTTTCGACCTCATCCTTCACTTTATTACTCTATGCGTCACTTTCATCATCTTCATTTAATTATTTATCCTGTAAATTTTTTTTTTTTGTCATTTCCATACCCCACTATAACTCATTCGCCTTACTTTAACTGTATCTAACATACCCTTTCGAGCTTCTCCCTAATTCATCCCCCCTCTCTCTCTCTCTCTCTCTCTCTCTCTCTCTCTCTCTCTCTCTCTCTCTCTCTCTCTCGTTTATTCTCGCGCATTAATTAAAAATTTATGTACATGCATATTTCTTTCCATTTTTTTTCTCAATTTTTTCGAACATTTCTTGCATTGTTTTTCGTCGTTCTTGCTTGTAACATTATACGCCTGAGCTACAGTCATACTTCAATAATACTTTTCCTCTGTTTCCAACCCTTTACGTTTACCCTTTAACCTTGGAGATTTCTTTGCTTTCACAGCATTATTCATCCTTCACTCTTCCTCTCGCCTCCCCTACTTTAATTATCTCTCTCCTCGCTGCTCCAGTGTTTATTTTCCGCCCTTATTACCTTCTTAGCATCTACTCTTCGTATTTGCCTTTCTCCGAATTCCCTTTTTATTGTTTTGACTCTTTTCCGTAACCATTTATTTGTATTTTTTCTTCCTCTTTCTACATTTTACTTCTTTTTCCTACGTTTATCTTCCTATCTCTCTTCCCTTACTCGTCTGGGAGAGAATAAGCTACTTTCCATCCTCCGCCTGTTTTCCTTTATTCTCATTTCACTAATCCATCTTCATCCGATCGCTTCCAGGAATGTGCCCTGTAATCTGCTTGCTGTCCAGCCAAGGAAGAGGTTCCCTTTCTTGTGCTTGTTTGCTTGAAATGCGTTTTTATGAACTCTGCTCTTATACACTACCTATACATGCGTGATAATGTGCTCTCTACTTTACTTTACACTACACCGTTTAACTACTTTACAAGTAGCGCTCAAGCTTGTGTATTAGTGCACTCTGAAATGAGCTACCGAAACAGCAGGTTGATAAGTGATCTAAATTCAGTTTGATAAATGGTCTAAATTCAATTGAACTACTCCAGTTATATTCACGCTAGCAAGTATGTTAATAAGCGTTCTTTATACACTTATTCAAAGAGCCTCAGCAACATTTCCCATGTTGGCTGATTTGTAAGAAGTTTAAATGAAGACGTGTTAAACAAACTAGTTTTACCTATTATTGTATGAATTGTCGTTGAAGTCAGTAGTCCCTGTATTGCACTGGTGACTTCATTTCTAGCCACACTTTGGAATTCTCTCACTCCTACCGTTTTTTCCGATTCTTGAAACCCTCCGTCTTGTTGATTCATTCTCCGGAATGTTAAATTAATTAGAAGCCTCATCCGTTCAAAAGATAATTGTACTAATTTGGCTCTTCAATCTGTAGACGGTTCAAGTTCATATCCGGATAAAGTCTCTTAGAATATACAGCTAATCAGGCTATAGAATCAGCGCAATCAACGATCTATCTTCTTTAAAAACCACGAAATAAGAAGTATTTTACAAATCTAAATATTTGCTAAACGTCGAAAGAGACAACAATAATATACATGTGTAAGGCTTACTCTTTCCAGCTTACATAACTTTTTTTTTATCTGTAAAATTGTTCTCGCCCGTTTTACGTTAACTTAACGAAGCCGAAAACTTCACCCATATCTATCATTCTTACCCTGTTTCTCCTTTATATTTCATAAATGGAAGGAACCCAACTTCAATCGTCTTTTGTCCCAAGCCTTTTCGTCGGGGGAAAAAAGCAGGCCTGAAAATCTGGCGGCCTTTTTATATCATATACTTCACCATAATGGTAGTCAATCACTCATTCAACGTACACACCCTGTTGCCGCCTTCACCATTGAACTTGCTTCAAAACTCCGACAATGGCAGCCGAATAGGAATTTGGTAACGCAAATTATTCTACCATACAGTGTTCTATACCGCGTAAAAACATTCTTAAAATATATTTATATATGAATATTTATATTAATATCCAGTTTGATTACATTTCCATATAATTACCTGTCGAACGCTGTAATTAGAGGTAAAGAATCCCACTCAACTTCCATTGCTCTCGCACTTACGTACAGCAAGTTGTGCCTGAACTCTGAACTCACAAGGCAAAACGCCCCCCCCCCCCCCCCCCCCCCCCCCCCCCCCCCCCCCCCCCCGGTTTTTAAAAAAGCGGTTTTTTAAAAAAAAAATCATAATAATTTCTAAACCTGAAAGTTAGAGCTTACGAGAAAATAGTCCCCCCCACGGCAAGAACCATCCCCCTACCTCACGTAATATCATATATACGTAAATATCACTCACGAAGTGAAATCCAACTTAGGTCTGCCTTTTTTCCCACCAGAGCTTTTCATTAAAATGACACATATTCATATAACTGCTGTATTTCTTCCACATATGATATATCCACTGTATCTCTCCCCCTGTCTCTCCCACATAAACCCACACACAGGATCGCATCCTGCGTCTTCCCTACATAATTGGATACTTTATCCCCACCAGGAATATCGCCTTTCCGATTCATGCTCCCACCCGTTGTATTTTTATTATATGGCGGCTCTTTTTTTTTCTCATTAGCGTTGTCTGGAAACCCCTCTTTTTCACTGGAAAACGTTGCAGAGAAAATATGCGAGAAAGGGCTGGAGAGGAGGATGAAATCGCATATAGCCCAGACTCATCTGAGGGAAAGAAAGAGGAAAATACGCGAATTAAACATTGCTACCCAAGGATTTGAATGATGCTTGCGATAACAATAACTTACAAAATATAAGTATTGTAATTTTATTCATAGTTCCCGGCTCTCCTATTTTCTACACAAACACACGCAGCCACACACACACACACAC
Organism: Macrobrachium nipponense; assembly: GCF_015104395.2. Classification (NCBI taxonomy): domain Eukaryota; kingdom Metazoa; phylum Arthropoda; class Malacostraca; order Decapoda; family Palaemonidae; genus Macrobrachium; species Macrobrachium nipponense. The sequence goes on along the minus strand of NC_087208.1, from coordinate 29,934,182 downwards.
ACACACACACATATATATATATAATTATATATATATATATATATATATATAGATATATATATATATATCATACATTCATCTCTATATATATGTATATATAAATATATTCATATACTATATAGATAATATAATAATATATACATATATATACAGTATACATATATCATAATCATCTATTAGCAAATTTAATACTACCACAAACATTTATCTTTAAGAAAAAAAAACTAACATACGAAAAAACGTCATTTTTATCCCAATCTGTAAATTAATGTGAAATCCAACCTGATACTGAGGCTCTTGTTTTGCAATCTGGGTCTGTTTACGAACACATATTTCAATAGCATTTTACTTAGAAGTGGGTCATTGCGTTAGTCCATGAAGCAATAATCCTAATGGGGTATTAACAATGGGGCGAGAATTTAGCATTAGTAATATTCATGAATACTTTTCTTATGCCAACAACAGGAATCACTCTCAATGTTTTATTTTAGATTTTACACGTGTAAGTTTTCATCAGATCTCATTTCACGCTTCTTTCGTTATTGTTAAAATAACAATAAAAACAACAGAAAAATATGTTTTAATGAGAGAGAGAGAGAGAGAGAGAGAGAGAGAGAGAGAGAGAGAGAGAGAGAGAGAGAGAGCTTTATTGTACAAAACAAACCATCCACAGCTAGAGATAGTGAAACATCGCGTAACGTAACCGTAGATTATGTCATCATTTGGCGATCGAGATTTGCCAAATGAGCGGTTCATACTCTTAAAGAAAACTAATACCTGAATAAAGGAAATGACAGACAGAGAGAGAGAGAGAGAAGAGAGAGAGAGAGAGAGAGAGAGAGAGAAGCCGCTACATCCATTAGCATAATCGGTCTCCCTTTCTTTTGCACGTCTTTATCCTTGCCGCTACCAGCAACCCCGCCCGGGTGCCCCTACGGAAGCCATCCTCTCTGCACCCTGAAGCTCTCGAATAATAATCCTCTAAGAAAGGAAGATTTCTTTTACGCGAAGCTCTCTGAATAATAGACTCTCTTCGCGTAAGAGCTCTTAAAAGCTTATGTATATTTCTTATGACGAATTACTCCCCTCCTCACCCCACTCCCTTACACCTAAAGGTTTAACTGGCCTTACAACGCACAGGAATCTTGTTCAAAGGATTTTATACTTTCCTTTGTCGTTGACACTGTGCTATCAAACGCCCAAGATTAAAAGCGCAAAAGGTCAAACGTGCAATAAGCGGGAAATAGTAACAGTAGCGCAAAAAGAACTTGTGTGTTACACGTTGCACACAATAGCAAACAATTTCAAGAAACGGGAAACAACAAATGATCCTCTTAGTAATCAGTAGCCATATTGTTTATAATACAACATCCACTGTATTTTTCAAGTTCTTCCCGCGATCAATATTTAAGTGTAGGAAAACGAAGGCAGAAATGGATGGATCTATTATAACTATAAAAACCAGTAGTCAATATGCGGTGTAACTGAACCTTAAAGACAACTTAGAAATAATATACTAAGATCAACAAAAACGGTACTAAAATTTTACCAATTTAATAACCATCCTAGCTGGGGAGGATAAAGACACTTATTGATATGTGTATCGATATTAATATATGTTAACAACATTGCACCTGCTAAAACAAGAATGAACAATACTCGGATAGGTGACCAGACGTTGATAGCACATAACATCCTGTTATAATACTACTATAGAACTGGCAATGGAAGTTAAGGGGAAAATTTAATAGCGTAGTGAACATGGAGACAGTTGAGTGAGTTTCTGGACCGAAGTGATTCTCATGAAAAGACGCATAAACCGATCCATGGTCAGATTGAATAATAGGGTAATGCGAAGCGTTAACACCTCTCCTTGATAAATACCAGGCGCTGTTCAAAGCCTCCAACAACAATTCTTCGTCTTGTGCAAAGGAAAATGGGTCACAAAAATAGGTCACAATGATGCTTGAATGTCTAATAAACTAAAGGAAAACAGATGTCAACTTGAAGCAATAAGCTATCTCTTAAACAGGAGGTTTTACAAGAAGCAAGGAACGACACAAAAATTAATTAATGCTTACCTTCCAACAATTCTTTCTTGTGCAAGTGAAAATGAGTCACAAAAATGGGTCACAATGATGCTTGAATGCCTAATAAACTAAAGGAAAACAGATGGAAAGATACGGATAAGGGGGTGGAGGATCTAGCTTCAACTTGAAATAATAAACTACCTCTTAAACAGGTTTTATAAGCACGGAAAGACACAAAAAATGCTTCCTTTCCCAAAACAATTTTTCGTCTTGTGCAAATGAAAATGGGTCACAATGATGCCCAAATGCCTAATAATACAACTGAAAAGATTGTGAAAAATAAAAAATAAAAATTTAAAACGACAGAAAGAGCGACTGCATTTTGCCTAAGCCAACACATATTTTTTTACAGAACGAAGTAAATTGGTAATCAAGAGTTCAACTGGAAGCGTAAAACTTAAACACGATGTCTTACATTGTTGTTTTTGCATGCAAATAAACTAGTGTTTGCTGATTCAGCTTTGCTCGTGTGTCACTTTTTCGCTCCGACTGCTCTGTTAGTTTATAGAAGGTCAACTATCCTGCGACAGTTTCCATTGATGGTTAATGGCATTTTGGATGTTTCAAATTAAGCAGAAAATTTCTATTTTCAAAAACTACCGACTTTGCTAGACGGTTGTTGATAATTATCCTTTAGTTCAAGACTTTTCAATACGCCAATTCATGGCCATTGTTTTTATCGCATTCTTCTTATAATGAGGCTCAATGGGCAATACACGAAATACATCTAAAAATTCCATGGATATAACATTTCCGTCTCACCGCGTTCTTCCGGTCATGCACACTGTTACATCGGGACCAAAACGGGGTCCATGAAGAGGCAAAATGTGGACTTAGAAGGTTTAGGGGGAAGGTTCAGTTTTGGCTGAGACAGATGACTTTCAGCCCTCTACTGAAAGGCATTGTAATAACCAGCTTCAAGTTACTCGTTGGACGAGTGGTTTTCGCGCTCGGCTGCCAATCCGGTGGTCAGAAGTTCGATTCTCGGCTCGGCCAACGCGGAATCAAGAGGAATTTATTTTTGGTGATAGAAATCCATTTCTCGATATAATGTGGTTCGGATCCCACAGTAATCTGCAGGTCCCGTTGCTAGGTGACCAATTGGTTCCTAGCAACAAAAAAATATCTAATCCTCCGGGCCAGCCCTAGGAGAGCTGTTAATCAGCTCAGTGGTCTGGTTAAACTAAGATATACTTAACTTATAACCAGCTTCAGTCTAGCTCACAATCATTCATCCTTAAAGTGGTCGGTCTAACACGCTCTGAAGCCAACCGCCATTAAGAGAAGAATGTATGGTGTATATATCTATCATTAAGAGAAGAACGTATGGTGTATATATTTAAATTAGTATTTGTTCACAGCCATGCGCCCTTTCTGTATATAGGGGTGGCTAATGATGGTGTTATCCTTCCGGTTCTCAGGAAGTATGCCGTGATTCACCTTGATTGCGACCTAATGGTGGGGGCGAGAAATATCTAGCAAGTAAAAAGAAATTATCTTTTTAAATTAAACAATTAACCTATCTCCTACCGGAGTCAAATATATCCTATGCATTAGAAATAATTAAAAATGGTCCGATATCACTAGAAATAAAGCCAACCGGCTTATTCGTAGGGAGTTTTAAACCTTACAAAAAATGCGAGATATACAACAACAACAACAACAAAATCTGAAATAATGCTAACAGTCTTATATTAACAAAATGAGATACCATTTCACAGCTATCGTATTTCTGAGGCGGCAATATTATGAAATATTCGGAATATCAAGTATCATATAAGTTAATAAAAAGATGAAATAACACTTCCCTTCTGTCAGTCGTATGTAATTAGATAACAGTTCACACAGGCTGCAATAACTGTCTTTTGATATACTCAAAAATACCTTAAATGACAAAATGAAATAGAGAGATCAAATGAATCTATCAACGTGAGACACTTCCAAGGACTAGATTATCTGTAACTACATTTAATAAAAAGGATTATGTCAGAGAGAGAGAGAGAGAGAGAGAGAGAGAGAGAGAGAGAGAGAGAGAGAGAGAGAGAGAGAGAGAGAAGGTATGCCGTCTATACAGCATTAATATATACATAAGCACATTTGTAAAGGAAAGATTGTTTACCTAAAGAATGCTATCATGTAGCACTTCAGTTTCTGTATAGATAACAGGCGTACACTCGCGCACAGCGTATGAATAACTTCATGTGTGTATGTGTGTGTTTGTATGTACAATGGACTCATAACCTTTAATCTATTTGACAGAGAAAGTATGAATATAACATTGTCTTAGGTATGTTTAGCTCTACAACCAACCAGGTAAGGTGAAAAAGCAATGTCGACAAACTATAGCCATTAGGAAATAAAATAGCAATAACAGCGTGAAACCGATGCTGTGTGAGAGAGAGAGAGAGAGAGAGAGAGAGAGAGAGAGAGAGAGAGAGAGAGAGAGAGGAAAGATTCACTTTTCAAAATTTAATATTCTCAACACATTTCCACGGATTATCCACGGGAATTGCGCATTCGAGCGTCAATCCCGTTAGATCCGCTCTGAAGACCATTCACTCTTGAAACATCGGACTTATCCGTTACAATTGATGAAGTTTCCCTCTCTCTGTCTCCCTCTTTCTCTCTCCTCGACTGGGAGAACGGGATGTACGCTATCTGGACCATTCGTTTGGCGGTCATACAGACGAATCCCGGATAAACTGTTCATCAATTAGTTACTGCATAATAACCCTTATGCAAAGAGGGCCATAGCCCGCCCCGATTGCCATTAACATCAATTTTGTATCTACCATTTTTCATTCTTTCTCTAATTTCCCTCTCATTATAAATTAGATAAAATTTCATGTATGTCCGACAAAAAATGTATGAAATTAATAACCGTTCCAAAGAGTCCGGGACATAAAACGCAGTTTTATAGCGATGTAATGCATATTACCTGTTGCGTGAAATTCTCTGTCCCTCTGTAGGTGAGTGCTGGAACATGCTCTCACACAATACGATTCTTCAGAGCAGACGAAACACATCGGGTTACATACACAATGGCGAATATCGGAAGTGATTTCCCGACAAATTTAGCGTAGAAAGGACATGTCTATGAATGAACATTCAAACTGTGTGTATACAGAAGAAAGAAATATACAATATGATAGGCAGCTAGAAGGCATAATACCAAAAAGGCGGAACAAAACGCGTGTTCATGAATACACAGAATAAACTGAGAAATGTTCATGCACAATATGAAATGTAATCAGTGCTCAAAATAAAAACATACATACACCTAGACAGGGAGTAATATACTTTAGACGCGAATATGTTTCAACGGAAGGTATTAAAATTAATATATAAATATACAAAGAGAATAATCTGCACATTAATAAGCAAGTATGTTTCAACAAAGTTATAAACACCTATGCGTGTACTTGCAAGCTTCCATAAGTACCAACCTACCAGCTCTTACTTACCTATTTAAATAAACAACTCCTTATTCATTATGGCCTACTGGAAAAAAAAACTCAAAATGCAAGGACTACCCCTTCGCAATCTCTTGACAGTCATACAAGAAAATACTGCGCATTCTCACTAAAATAATCTCAACAACATTTAATGCACATTGCTGGAAATTAATGAGCTTTAAATCACACAAAATAGGGCTTACCTAACTGAATCTCTGCGTTCGAAGATATAGAAAAATGTGAAAGCATAGAGTTGTGGTCCTGAGATTAAGTAAAGAAAATAGTAATTATGGAAACATTATACACAAGAGACAAAAGAAGTCCAAAGAAGAGGAACTAAATCAGAATAATAACATCCATGCAAAAATAAAAGTAAAACTAAATCAAGTCCATGATATTAAGAAAATAAAAACCGTTTTTAAAAAACAAATCACACGCAACACTGTCATTAAGAACATAAAAAATCACATATCCTGGTCTCCAGCATTCACATTTATTCTATAAAACCAAATGACCTCAATGATGAAACTTCGGTTGCACGGAGGATGACCTTGAGACAGAAAGCTAAATTCCTTACGAAATAAAAATGCAATTATAAACCACAAGTCAACAGTGACTTACTTCACTTTTATGTGACACGTCCATTACTGGCACACTGCACTCTATTATTAAATTACTTAACTGTATCATGCATGTACATTAACTGGACATAGTTTGGAAGACACCACACTACACAACTCTAAATCAATTACGTCGATCTAATCAATTTCTACACTCTAAAAAAGCGCTAAATATTATACAGGTTTTTTTAAGAAATCTACATTTACTTCAACGACGGACATGTCAAAAAAAAAAAAAAAAAATTTATATGATTACAAACCAGTTGAAAAATGATCTATTGCAGATGAAAAAAATAAAGTTCCAGCCAACGTATAAGTCAGATTCGAAAAAAAAAAAAAAAAAAATAAAATGAGTATTATATTTCTACTAGACAGTAAACTTTAAAAACGAAAAAACTTTGGTGGATTTTTGTTAATTATAAGTTTTCTTTTATAGATATATATATATATATATTATAGATATATATATCTATAAATATATAGATAAGATATATAGTATAAAAAAAATAGATCTATATATATATATAGATATATATAGATATAATATATCTATATATATATATATATATATAGATATATATATAGATATATATATATATATATATATATCTAGAATATATACATATATATATATTATATATATATATCTATATATATATATATATATATATATATATATATATATATATCTATGATATCTATACATATAGATATATATATATATTCTATATATCTATATATATATATATATATATATATATATATATATATATATATATATATATATATAGTTCAATTTTCCCATTATCTGTCATGACTTGTCAATCTGTTTTTGTCATTATCAAAACTTAATTACATCGTAAATCAGTTATATAATTTCTGTTTATCTATGTGTAAATGACCTCTGTCATTTAGGGTATAAATATGAATATGAAACATGTACTTGATTATTTCAAAAGTTAAGAAAAGAAATCCAGGATGTTAAACAAAAAATTAATTCAAATTCTGGAAGCAAAACAGAAAGCAGCCTAATGCATTAGAACCCTCACCTTCATTCCGTAGACTGAAAACAATGAGGGCGAACATTAACCTCCGCACAAACTTGACGTAGGAAGACTGAGCCGGACGCTTCTCGTGGCCTGCCTCTTTCGGACGAGTTGCCCATGGCACACGTGCACCACCTCCTGCTGCTGCACGTGCAGCAGCAGCGAGAGGAAAGATACGTGCAAACCCTGTCGCCGTCATTGCTAGTAAGCGTGGACCGTAAGTGGCTCGCACGGGAGCTTCCGAGCTGTCACGTGCTCCGGCTGACAATACACGTCCGAAACCGTTCCTGGCAACACGTGGTAGTAAAGGAGGACTCGTAACTGTTCCAGTCGGTGGCATTGGCTTCGATGATGGGCTCAACTTCGATCTTTTCATCGTTTAAGAAATCCTAAATATTTTGTTTCATTTCAGGTATAAAGCTATTTAAGTCGCTTCTAAGAAACTGTCAGCGATCATATTATCTCGAGGGGAACGAAGTTTCTGTTCTTTTTGCTAAAGTATCATAAAACACCTTTACTTTAAGTATTCTCAGAATTTTCAGTGTTCTCTGGATTATTAAAGTAAGGTCTCTGACAAACTTCTAACTAATCAGCAAACAAACTGTCACAGAGCTCTCAAACAAGTCAAGTACGAGTAGCAAAAGTTCGCCAAAGACAAAGTACCAAATAAAACCTTTGACAAAATTCACAAAGACCACTTTCGTGATTAAAAAAAAAAAAAGTTAAGTTTCGATGAGCAAAAAAGTTACTCCAGTTTTAAAGCATTTTAAATTTCACTTTCATTATCTGAGGTTCTCTGAAAAGTCACGAAGTACAATTCGAAATCACCCGAGAGGCTGTCACGCACTAAGTTCAAGCAACTAGAGCAGCGACCCAGACGTGCTCGCCAGATGAGGGTCCGCGAGCAACTACTTGGCACATCCTCTCTCGTCGGTGGCTAGGCGCGCACTGACCTCTCTCTCTCTCTCTCTCTCTCTCTCTCTCTCTCTCTCTCTCTCTCAGCCAGACGACCCTACCCAAGACAGCGGCCGAACAGTCACTCAGTGAGCCCAAGATGTCTCTTATTGATTCTAATCTCAACCTATCAGACTGAGGGGGAAAAATCAGTTACCGTGACACGATTCCCAGTGGTTTTTCAACTTACATCAGCTTTTCGGACTAATGAGAAATGTGAGGATGCTGCGTGAAAAAGTAGCCCGGGAGGGGGAAATCTCATCTGACGTATTAAGGAGACGAGGGATTATTTTTTAGTTATCAGTTGGCTGCAAGAAGGTAGAATGTACATTATAAATTGTCCATAATTTTTCCTGGAAGACTTATATTGATACACTTAAATATATTTATGAACCGCAACTTTCTTTTAAGTCGTCAAGAATCAAGGTTCATCTGCCATCAGTAAATGGTTGAGACCTATAGTGAATATCCGTTTGAATATAAATTTTTTTTTATCTAATTCACAAAAAATAAGACGAATATGTTGGCATCAAAAATAATATCCAGATAATCTGAAATAAAGAAAAATGATATACGGATACATTTCTTATCATTAAAATAAACATAAGATTTTATATATATATATATATATATATATATATATATATATATATATATATATATATATATATGTATGTATATATATATATATATATATATATATATATATATATATATACATACTATATATATATATATATATATATATTATATATATATATATATAATTCTGAAGGGAATTGTTTAAGGGTTCTTACGAAGAAAAAAAACCATATATGAAAATAAATTATTATTATTATTATTTTTTTTTTTTTTTTTTTTGCTCTATCACAGTCCTCCAATTCGACTGGTGGTATTTATAGTGTGGGGTTCCGGGTTGCATCCTGCCTCCTTAGGAGTCCATCACTCTTCTTACTATGTGTGCCGTTTCTAGGATCACAATCTTCTGCATGAGTCCTGGAGCTACTTCAGCCTCTAGTTTTTTCTAGATTCCTTTTCAGGGATCTTGGGATCGTGCCTAGTGCTCCTATGATTATGGGTACGATTTCCACTGGCATATCCCATATCCTTCTTATTTCTATTTCAGATCTTGATACTTATCCAATTTTTCCCTCTCTTTCTCTTCAACTCTGGTGTCCATGGTATTGCGACATCAATGAGTGATACTTTCTTCTTGACCTTGTCAATCAACGTCACGTCTGGTCTGTTTGCACGTATCACCCTATCCGTTCTGATACCATAGTCCCAGAGAATCTTTGCCTGATCGTTTTCTATCACTCCTTCAGGTTCGTGCTCGTACCACTTATTACTGCAAGGTAGCTGATGTTTCTTGCACAGGCTCCAGTGGAGGGCTTTTGCTACTGAATCATGCCTCTTTTTGTACTGGTTCTGTGCAAGTGCCGGGCATTCACTTGCTATGTGGTTTATGGTTTCACTTTTCGTATTGCACTTCCTACATATGGGAGAGATGTTATTTCCGTCTATCGTACTTTGAACATATCTGGTTCTTAGGGCCTGATCTTGTGCCGCTGTTATCATTCCTTCAGTTTCCTTCTTTAGCTCTCCCCTCTGTAGCCATTGCCAATTGTCATCGCTGGCTAGTTCTTTAGTCTGTCTCATGTATTGTCCGTGCATTGGTTTGTTGTGCCCGTCCTCTGTTCTTTCTGTCTTTCTCCTGTCTCTGTATATTTCTGGGTCTTCGTCTGCTTTTTCTTAGTCCTTCTTCCCATGCACTCTTTAGCCACTCGTCTTCACTGGTTTTCAGATAATTGCCCCAGTGCTCTGTTTTCGATGTTGACGCAGTCCTCTATACTTAGTAGTCCTCTCCCTCTTCCTTTCGTGTTATGTATAGTCTGTCCGTATTTGCTCTTGGGTGTAGTGCTTTGTGTATTGTCATATGTTTCCTGGTTTTCTGATCTATGCTGCGGAGTTCTGCCTTCGTCCATTCCACTATTCCTGCGCTGTATCTGATTACTGGCACTGCCCATGTGTTTATGGCTTTTATCATATTTCCAGCGTTGAGTTTGACTTGAGTATCGCCTTGAGTCTCTGCATATATTCTTTCCTGATCGTGTCCTTCATCTCTTTGTGTTTTATATCCTCCTTCCATTATTCCCAGGTATTTGTATCCTGTCTCATCTATGTGTTTGATGTTGCTCCCATCTGGTAGCTTTATCCCTTCAGTTCTCGTTACTTTGCCTTTTTGTATGTTGACTAAGGCGCATTTTTCTATTCCAAACTCCATCCTGATGTCCCCAGATACAATCCTTACAGTCTGGATTAGGGTATCTATTTCCTTGATGCTCTTACCATACAGCTTGATGTCGTCCATGAACATCAGATGGTTGATTTTGTTGCCTCTTTTCTTGAGTTGGTACCTGGCATCCATCTTCTAGTAGTTTACTTTTGTCATGGGAATCATGGATTACTACCGAAGAGTAGTGGGGACAGTGAGTCGCCCTGGAAGATCCCTCTCCTGATATTAACCTCTGCTAGTCTTATTCCAGAGCTTGTAAGTATTGTATTCCAGTTGCGCATTGTATTTTTGAGGAAGCTGATGGTATTTTCCTCTGCCCCATATATTTTCAGGCATTCTATTAGCCATGTGTGTGGTATCATGTCGAAGGCTTTCTTATAGTCTATCCATGCCATGCTTAGGTTGGTTTTCCTTCTCCTACTGTTCTTCATTACCATTTTGTCTATCAGGAGCTGGTCTTTTGTGCCCCTACACTTCCTTCTGCAGCCTTTCTGTTGGTGGGGGATGGTGTTTGTCTCCTCTAGGTAGTTGTATAGCCTTTCACTGATGATACCTGTTAGTAACTTCCACATTATTGGTAGGCAGGTGATAGGCCTGTAGTTACTGGCTATATTTCCCTTACTCTTGTCTTTTTGTACTAAGGATGCTCTTCCTGTGGTCATCCATTTGGGTGCATGGTGATTTGAGATAGAATGCTGGAGTTGTTCTGCTATTTGTGGGTGTAGTACCTTGAAGTTTTTGAGCCAGTATCCATGGACTTCATCGGGACCTGGGGCTTTCCAGTTTGGCATTTTCTTTAGTTGGTGTCTGACTGTGTCTGTCGTGATGTCTGTGAATCTTTGTTTTATTCTCCCTGTTTCTTCTTCCTTGACTTCCTGGAGCCATGTTGCATGTTTGTTGTGTGATACCGGATTGCTCCATATGTTTTCCCAGAGTCTCTTACTTGGTTCGGCTTCAGGAATTTCTGGGTGGTTGTTTTCCCCTCTTAGTTGGCTGTATAGTCTTTTCTGGTTGGTTCCGAATAGTTTGTTCTGTTGGTATCCCTTATTCCTGTTCATGTACCGTTGGATCTTATGTGCTTTGGCCTTAAGCCTCTGTTTTACATTTTCTACTGTGTTGTTTAGTCCCCTCTCTTGCACTTTGTATTTCTCGTTGAGTTCCTCCCTTGTTTTCTTGCTTCTTAGCCTTTTTTCTGCCATCTCTTTCAGTTTACTCAAGTCAGATCTCATCACCATGATTTGCTTTTCCAGGCGTCTTTTCCAAGGAGGTTGCTGTTTTGGTTTCTGTTGGGTTGGTTGTGCTGGTGGTGTTGGTGTACGAATCCCCATCAGTTCTGCTACTAATCTTGCTCCTGCATATGTCAAGTTATTTGTTTCTGTGATATTGGTGGTGTGTATTAGTCTCATTATTTCATTGACCTCACTTGTTTTCTCCCTTAATTTCTTGGTGTTGTAGGCTTTCATGGAGGGGATCTTTGTTCTCTCTGTATCTGGCTCCATCCATTGTCTAATCTTTTCTACCCATTCCGTCCTCTCTGTTACTTCATCGGCGTTTCTTCGTGTGTCGTTGTTTGATACCTCATCCTCCCTGTCGTCTTCTGTGGCATCGTCTCTCAGTTCGTCTTCGTGTAATTCGTTGTCGTGTGACATTTCCCTTTCCAGTTCTTCTCTTTCTGTTGGGGAGAGCCAGTTCTTTTTCTTTATGTTCCTTACTTGGTCTGCCAGCCTCTGCTCTGTTTGGGGGGTGTTATTCCTCTCATTCCAGATGTTGACCAATCTTCTTCTATATCCTCTCTCCGTCGGGTTGCTTCTGATGTAGCATCTCCATATTTCCTTATTTTCTTCTCTTGTCCATTTCTTCCTTTTTGCTTCTGTAGCTCCAATCTCAGGCTGTTGATTACTGTCGTTGTGGTGATCAGTTGCTGGATGACGACCTCCAAATACCTGACCGTCTTCCCCTTCAATTGGGTTGAATACCTGGTTGCCGGACGAAGCTCCTCTTTTGCCAGAGGTTCCATTTACGTCGTTGTCGTTTATTCCTTCATTTCTTTCCGTCATTGCTGAGTTTTGCTATTTAACCCATAGCCTATCACCTGCCTACCAATAATGTGGAAGTTACTAACAGGTATCATCAGTGAAAGGCTATACAACTACCTAGAGGAGACGAACACCATCCCCCACCAACAGAAAGGCTGCAGAAGGAAGTGTAGGGGCACAAAAGACCAGCTCCTGATAGACAAAATGGTAATGAAGAACAGTAGGAGAAGGAAAACCAACCTAAGCATGGCATGGATAGACTATAAGAAAGCCTTCGACATGATACCACACACATGGCTAATAGAATGCCTGAAAATATATGGGGCAGAGGAAAATACCATCAGCTTCCTCAAAAATACAATGCGCAACTGGAATACAATACTTACAAGCTCTGGAATAAGACTAGCAGAGGTTAATATCAGGAGAGGGATCTTCCAGGGCGACTCACTGTCCCCACTACTCTTCGTAGTAGCCATGATTCCCATGACAAAAGTACTACAGAAGATGGATGCCGGGTACCAACTCAAGAAAAGAGGCAATAGAATCAACCATCTGATGTTCATGGACGACATCAGGCTGTATGGTAAGAGCATCAAGGAAATAGATACCCTAATCCAGACTGTAAGGATTGTATCTGGGGACATCCGGATGGAGTTTTGGAATGAAAATGCGCCTTAGTCAACATACAAAAAGGCAAAGTAACGAGAACTGAAGGGATAAAGCTACCAGATGGGAGCAACATCAAACACATAGATGAGACAGGATACAAATACCTGGGAATAATGGAAGGAGGGGATATAAAACACCAAGAGATGAAGGACACGATCAGGAAAGAATATATGCAGAGACTCAAGGCGATACTCAAGTCAAAACTCAACGCTGGAAATATGATAAAAGCCATAAAAACACCATGGGCAGTGCCAGTAATCAGATAAAGCGCAGGAATAGTGGGAATGGACGAAGGCAGAACTCCGCAGCATAGATCAGAAAACCAGGAAACATATGACAATACACAAAGCACTACACCCAAGAGCAAATACGGACAGACTATACATAACACGAAAGGAAGGAGGGAGAGGACTACTAAGTATAGAGCACTGGGGCAATATCTGAAAACCAGTGAAGACGAGTGGCTAAAGAGTGCATGGGAAGAAGGACTAATAAAAGTAGACGAAGACCCAGAAATATACAGAGACAGGAAAATGACAGACAGAACAGAGGACTGGCACAACAAACCAATGCACGGACAATACATGAGACAGACTAAAGAACTAGCCAGCGATGACACATGGCAATGGCTACAGAGGGGAGAGCTAAAGAAGGAAACTGAAGGAATGATAACAGCGGCACAAGATCAGGCCCTAAGAACCAGATATGTTCAAAGAACGATAGACGGAAATAACATCTCTCCCATATGTAGGAAGTGCAATACGAAAAATGAAACAATAAACCACATAGCTAGCGAATGCCCGGCACTTGCACAGAACCAGTACAAAAAGAGGCATGATTCAGTGGCAAAAGCCCTCCACTGGAGCCTGTGCAAGAAACATCAGCTACCTTGCAGTAATAAGTGGTACGAGCACCAACCTGAGGGAGTGATAGAAAACGATCACGCAAAGATCCTCTGGGACTATGGTATCAGAACGGATAGGGTGATACGTGCAAACAGACCAGACGTGACGTTGATTGACAAAGTCAAGAAAAAAGTATCATTCATTGATGTTGCAATACCATGGGACACCAGAGTTGAAGAGAAAGAGAGGGAAAAAATGGATAAGTATCAAGATCTGAAAATAGAAATAAGAAGGATATGGGATATGCCAGTGGAAATCGTACCCATAATCATACGAGCACTAGGAACGATCTCAAGATCCCTGAAAAGGAATCTAGAAAAACTAGAGGCTGAAGTAGCTCCAGGACTCATGCAGAAATGTGTGATCCTAGAAACGGCACACATAGTAAGAAAAGTGATGGACTCCTAAGGAGGCAGGATGCAACCCGGAACCCCACACTATAAATACCACCCAGTCGAATTGGAGGACTGTGATAGAGCAAAAAAAAAAAAAAAAAAAAAAAAAAAAAAAATAATAATAATAATAATAATAATAATAATAATTAATAATAAAAGAATAATAATAATAATAATAATAATAATAATAATAATAATAATTTATTTTCATATATGGTTTTTTTTTTCTTCGTAAAGAACCCTTAAACAAATTCCCTTCAGAATTATGGCAAAATGCTCAGGCAAACTGACAACAATATGAACACTAGCCAAAATCAATTTCATATATAAACCTATCTTAAGGAGTCTTAACAGGCATCAGTGTCTTCAAAGTTCCCCACGAGAGTATACAAATTCATTTCATTGAATTATTCAATAGCAATTTACCTGGAATACAATTCTGATATAAATAACACAATCATTATTTGGCATCCAATATTCCCATTGCCATAAGAAAATATAATCAATTGACATCTTCATAGTTCCCTCCATCCCACATGACCTTAATAACTCTTTGTAGTAAAACAACACGGATGGTTTAGTTAAATTAATCCAATCTTCTTCTTCCTAGCTTAAACCCATTTTTATATGGGGTCGCCATTGCGAATGAGTCGTCTCCATCGATTTCTGTCTTGTGCCTCGTTCTCATTTATACCTTTCAATTCCATATCTTCCCTTACACAATCACGCCATCTCTTTCTTGGTCTTCCCTTCTTCCTTCTACCCCGCACTTCCATTTCCATCGTATGTCTTCCAACATGACGTTCCTCCCTTCGTAACAGGTGTCCATACCATCGAAGCCTTCCTTCCTGTACTTTCTTTGATATTTCAGCTACCTTTGTTGATCCTCTTATATACTCATTTCTAATCCTATCTTCCCTTGTTACTCCCGACATCCATCTCAACATTCTCATTTCTGCTACATCCATCTTCTTCTCCTCTGTTTTCCTCATACTTGCCGTTTCTGTTCCATATAACATTGCTGGTCTGACCACCGTCCTATGGAACTTTCCTTTCAATTTCAGAGGGACCTTCTTGTCACAGAGATACCCCTTTGATGCAGAACCTCGCCAGTTTTATTCCATCCTGCCTGAATTCGGTGTCTCACCTCTTGGTCCATGCTTCCACTATCCTCCAATACGGACCCTAAGTACTTGAACTTCTGTACTTTCTTTATTTCTTCCCCACCCAATCTTATGCTACTTCCACCGTCCTCAGTAATACTAGAACACATATATTCGGTTTTTGATCTGCTTATTCTCATTCCTCTCTCCTCAAGTGCTGCTCTCCACCTCTCCAACCTCCCCTCCAACTCCTCCCTCCCCTCTGAACACAACACAATGTCATCCGCGTATAATATGCACCATGGCACTGCTTCTCTAACATCCCTGGTCATTACATCCATCACGATGTTAAAGATGAATGGGCTAAGTGCTGACCCCTGGTGTAATCCAACTCCTATCTCAAATCCATCCGTCTCACCAACACTACTCCTCACTCTAGTATACACATTCCTGTACATCTCCTGAATAACTCTGACATACTTTTCCGGCACCATCTTCTCCCTCAAACATCTCCATATTTCTTGCCTTGGCACTCTGTCATAGGCCTTTTCAAGGTCTATGAATACCAGATGCAGGTCTCGTTGTTTTTCTCTGAATTTCTCCATTAGCTGCCTTATGCAAAATATTCCATCCGTTGTGCCGCTTCCCTTCATAAATCTTAAATTAATCCAATGCAGAGAACAAATTACTTTAGCGATCATTTTATTTAATTTGGGCAAAATGGCAGAAATCATGAAAGTCCAAATTTTTTCATACAAGTTCTTCTCTCTTTTTGTTCCTTAAAAGTGACGTATTTTACCACATAAGACTTTCCAAGGATAAGGAAAGTTGACTTAATTATAATGTGGGCTTGGTGATTAAAAAAAATCTATATAATAGAAAGAATAAAAGGAAACAATACAACTAAGATAATCTAGGTGGATGACATAGGAGAGTTTGTGGAATAAATTTACAGACGTCACAAAGACGGACAAGAATGTGGGTGAAAATATTCATGAGATACACGATGAAGAAAATATTGAAGAAGCGATTATACAAATTCAATTATAAGGAAAATGCTCAGAGAATGAGATACCCCTTAAGCTGCTACAGCGACCAAACTGCATCGACAATATCACATGGTACAAAAGAATATTGAGAAAAAGCACATGACTTAATGACTTAATAGAAAAAAATAACTAATTATATAAATTATGAAGGTTACCACATGTTCCTAAGATAATGATCTGACGAATAATTTCAAGAATGTGAAGGAATAAAAAAAAAAATTTTCTAAATAAAAAAAAATATAAAAAACGGGCCTCCAATAAGCGTAGCGGAAAAAATGGAAGTTTTAGTTTCCAACTAAAGAAGACGGCAAATGTTAAGGTACCAGGGGAAGAATGAGAACAATAATAAACACCTAAATGAAAAGTGAAACAAACATCATGACTCTAAAACCTGATGCTTAGAATATGACAGAAGCGATTCTCGTGAAATTTATCAATGGAAGTAGCAATATCACCATTATCACTATAAGCTTGAGAATGAATTGTGGAGAACAGCTGAGAGAGCATCAAGTATCATGACAGTGGATGTCAATCTGACAGAAGAACATGAATGAGGTTGCAGATGATTTAATAATTAGTAAATGTTTTAAGAAGACTTGCCAAAGGGAACTGACTGAGACCACGATGCAAACTGTGGTTTAATCTTGCTATGAATAGATAAAGTACATTAAATCGTAAAATAAATATATAATGACCTCTGCCTGGGACCGCTGCAACCACCCCCAAAATGAATCTCTCCTTTCATCCTCCCACAAAAATAGGACATGAAAGAGAAAAAGACAAATCTTCATCTTTTCCATTTCAGAATTGGACTGACGACGGAATCCGCGTAATCGGCTTAAAAGTCCAATCACAGAAGGTCGCGTTTCTATCGGGAAGAAGAAGAAGAAAAAACGACTGTAATTGGCCACGATCTCGCCCAAGACGATTCCCTGGGTAAACAGAAGAGGGAAACGTTCTCCTTGTTTATCGAGGGATCTTCACCAGGTTTGTATGCGCTGTAAAAATAACCTAGGACTTTCCAAGCCTGTCTGACAATAGTTCTTGGTTCGGACCCGACAGAACCCATCATGGTTCTGTTCCTACCCTACTTCAAACGAACATAAAACTTTTTTCGGTTCTGCATTGAAGTAAGCAGTACAAAGAAATTATTGTACATAAATTTTATGATTACTTGTATCTCCATAAAAAAGGAGATAAAATTACGTAAAATGTACAAGGCAAATAAAAAAAATAGAATAACATAAAAAAGGTCAAAATAAAATATGTCTACGAAAATGTACCTCAATATATATTGGTTACATAAAACAAATATAAAACACTGTGAAAATGGGAAATCAGCGAGAATTAAGTAAACTAATAAAAATATAAAATAACAGTCATTGTACCTAACAGTATGGCGATTTTATAAGAGAGAGGGAAATAAAAAATGCTTAATCTAAATACTGTTAAACACGCTTCCAGTAACTATTATAAAAATGCTTTAAGCTTCGGCTATGAAATATTATAAAAATGCTTTCAGCTACTGCTATGAAATATTATAAAAATGCTTTCAGCTTCTGCTATGAAATATTATTATAAAAATGCTTTAAACTACAACTATGAAACATAAAAATACTTTAAGCTACTGCTATGAAATATTATAAAAATTCTTTAAACTACAACTGTGAAATATTATAAAAATGCTTTAAACTACGACTATGAAATATTATAAAAATGCTTTAAGCTACTGCTATGAAACATAAAAATGCTTTAAGCTACTGCTATGAAACACCCTCTACAATACATCACGCTACTTGTACTCACTTTGATACACGCTTTACGTAGTAACAGCGAAATTTGAAAACCTGAAAACCGAAAATACATTTTTATAAACAGAGATCTACGCAACGGAGTCATACAAGATTTATAACACAATTATCCTTTATGCCAAAGGGGGTGGGAAATATAGTGGCCATAAAACATAATAATGGTCAACATGACAAAGATTACAGACACATTTTCCACTGTATGGTGGAAATATCAAGGCAATAACAGACTTTTACCAGACAAAATATTAACTGACATTATACTTACGTGTAAACACGAATGATTTAACGTAAGATAGCATACTAACTCTTCTTATACTTGTATTTAAATAAAAATGCTTCACAGAGTAAGATAACATACTAACTGTCTTATGCTTACATATAATTAAGAATATTTTAAAAAGTAAGATATACTAACTATTTTTATACTTACAAATAATGAATAAAAATGTTTTACAAAGAAAGATGACATACTAATTGTTCTTATACTTACATATAAATAAGAATGCTTTAAAAAGTAAGATAAACTATTTGTATACTTACATATAATAAATAAGAAAGTTTTACAGAGTAGGATGACATACTAATTATACTTATTCTTACATATAATTAAGAATATTTGACAAATTAAGAGAAAATAGTAACTGTTCTTATACTTACATATAAATAAAAATATTTTACAAAGTAAGAAAACATAAGTCTTTTTAAATGGTAATACTAATAAAGAAAAGTATTTTTTACAGGAGCACTGGGATTTTGGTGTTAAAAGCAGAACAGAGCCAGTTAATCGGCTGAGCGGTGGGACCACCAATCACTCGCTATCATGACTTTTATAGCCCAGTCATTCCAAATGCAGTAAAAGAAATAGAGAAAGGTCTACCATCTAAAGTATATATGGACAATGAAAAGGCCAACAGCACGACTTGATTTTGTTTGTTTGTTTGGTGTTTTTACGTTGCATGGAACCAATGGTTATTCAGCAACGTGACCAACGGATAGAGTGAACTTCTATCACCAGACATACACTTCTCTCACTCCTCAATGAAATGGCCGAGAATCGAACTCGCGACCACCGAGTTGGGACGCCAACACCGTACCAACCACGCCACTGAGGCGCCTCAGGACGACTTGAATAGAAAATAACCTACATAAGGATAAAATCACCATCGCCATGACAGTCCTACTCTATTCTTGGAATGCGAACTTAAAAAAGAAGTCTTTGAACCCGACCGCTCATCTTATAAAAAAGGAGCGAGGGAAGACATGGCCAATGAAAATGTAAAACATACAATGGCAGGAGAGGGGACGAAAAGGAAGACTTACCGGGAGAGAAAAATCACATCTGTAATCAATCTCATGGTCATGTCATTTCCCCCTCTGGGTTACACTTAACGAGATTCATTTAAAAAGTACAAGGAACATTAAATAATAAAAAGCGGGGAACATCTGAAAGGACGGAAATTACGTCCATACTTCCTCTCTTAGAAATCCTTAAGGATAAATATCTCATGAAAAAAGTGTTAAAAAAATAAGAGGTGGGATTCTGGAAGCACAAAAATAGCATCCATGATCAATTTCTTTCGTAATTTCTTATGGTGGAGACGTGTAATGATATATTTAACGAACGTATCGTAAGGTAAAAAGAAAGTGAAGAAAACCATGACTTACAGAAAGGGAGACGTATCTCCCTAACCAATCCCGTAGTCGTGTGAATCACCGCCCCCCCGCGCGAGATACATTTACCGGAAGTGTATGGAAATTGAATGATAAAATCCGGACAAAACAGGAGAATCGCGAAATCCCAAAGGTCTTTTCCATAATCAATCTCGTCATTCCCCCTCTCGGACGCGTTTGACGAGCGATTTCTCGACCTGCTTGAATAATACAAAGGAAATCATTTATGCGTTCCTCGACCGGCATCCTTCATGGCTCGATACTCCATTTCATAAATTACAGGAAATTTCATAAATTACGGGAAATTAATGAGAGCGGGGACGAAACGTTTCTGCTCCGCGTCTTTCACGCCTCGAACGTTTCGGCCCATCAAACGTTTATTGGCAATTAGACAATACAAAAAAAATATAATATTAAACCCTCCAGGGGAAACTCTCACACATGATGAAAGTAAGGGTTTCCGGATTTACTGCATGACCACTCGATGACGTCCAGGTGTGGCGTGGCTACCCGAAAGAAGGACATTCAAATCATCATCGTTTTTCTGTTATGCTAGGTTTGCTATATCTAATAAATAACACCCGGGCTTTTTCCAACTTTTAAGCTTAGAGATAAGTCTGGGTTTATCAAGTCTCCTGTATCAAAAGTGTATACATGCACACACACATATGTATTATACTATATATATATATATATATATATGATATATATATGTATAATATATATATATAATATATTATTTTATATACATATATATATTGTATATACATATATATATATATATATATATATATATATATATATATATATATATATATATATATGATATATATATTATGATATTTATATATTATTATAAATAAATTAATATATATGTATACATATTTATATATATATATATATATTGATATATATATAATATATATATATATGAAAAATATATATATATATATATATATATATATATAAACCTAACGTTATTTTTCACCTTAATCAACTTGTGAAATATCAGATACATTAGTTTCTACCCAAATTCGCTTTATCATTTATCCAATTTCAAGTTGACGCCATGAAAACATCCATCGTCGGTTTTAAATGATGCAAAAAAACAAAAATTTTTGCCACCAAATGAAACCCGAAATAGATATTCCAAGTACCTTCCTAGCCGATATTTTTCTCATTTTAAACAAACACCGCAAATTCAAAATAATTTCCTCATAATTATCCCCCCTGACGAATTGGATACTTTTCAGCCTTTCATCTAATGAAAATTCGAAAACTTTCGCTTATAATCGGATGATTAATTTCGACAGTCTAAAAAAATAAAAAGATTTATTTTTGCGATCTAAATCGACTTAATCCGAGTCAGTCCGATCAGTGTTCCTTTTTTTCTAGCCCAAATACCCGAGAACTTATATTCATGAATTTCTGACCTGCTGATGAACCTTGATGAATTAATCTCAAAAAAAAAAAAAAAAAGTCAAAGCATAAAAAAAATTATATAAATAAAAAGGTCAAAGTATCAAGAAAAAAAATGTGAGATATCGAGAGAATATACCGGATTAGTTCTGTTGCAACAGCAAATGTAAATATCAACTCTCCTCATATATGCTGATGAGAGCCTAAGAACCGCTATTTATCACTGGCGTCACCTCAAAAACGTGGTGGCCATATAACCGTTTTCCTAAATCTCTGATCTGCCTCAAAGCCTGCGTACCACAGACATCAACTGTTCCACTTTGGACGAGTAGGTTACGTGTTCGCCTACCGGTTCGGAAGTCTCGAGTTCGATACCCCGCTCAGAGGAATTTGCCTCTGGTGATTAGAAATTCAGTAAGTCCCGTTGCTACAGTAGATTCACATCAACTGCGCATCTGATGTCTTGGGCAGTCCCTTACGACGCTCCTGATTGGCTGTTAATAAGCCGATCACAGGGCTGGAAACTCTCAGTCTCTCGAGTTCACACAGGCAGGATGTATGTTCCACCTCTCTTGAGGGATGACGTATCCCTCGTGAGAGGTGGAACATACATCCTGACTATGTGAACTCGAGAGAGAGACTGAGAGTTTCCAGCCCTGTGAGCGGCTTATCATCAGCCAATCAGGAGCGTCGTAAGGGACTGGCCTAGACATCAGATGCACGGTTGATGTGAATCTACTATAGGTAACCAATTGGTTCCTAGCCACGTAAAAATATCTAATCCTTCGGGCCAGCCCTAGGAGAGCTGTTAGCCAGCTTAGTGGTCTGGTTAACCTAAGATATACTAAACTTTTTCACAAGTATCAACTATTCCAAATTAAATGGCATCTTCAGGTACAGTGATCATTTCAGATCTCTAGGAAGTGTGGAATTTGCTTATAATTTACCAATTACGCAGTCTAGACTTCTAAATAATTTATCAGTTAACTCCTCAAGGTTGGATAATATGTCGTGGAACCATGATATTCAATTGATAATAATGGTAGTGGTTGGCAAGAGACGAATAATAACCTGTTAGCATTATAAACAATTTTATAATACAGTGTGTTACTAAACATAAATATTTACATATAAAAAGCAATTATCATCAGAACTAAGCCAGTGGTTCAAGAAGCCTGAATTTATCAATAACATTCTGTTGATTAGGACGTCAAGTACGACTATACTCTGTTTTTCTCCATCTGTCCATCCGCCTGTGATGGTCACGCATGGTAACACTGCATCCCGGGCTTTAAATAGTTACGCTATGTGTAAGTTTTAGGTAAATGAAAGGATATCTGGGCGTACATTTGCAACTGAAGTGTTTTAATAATTTACTGTATACGAATTACACCGTTAATATTCGAAATAGGATATTATTTAAAGCCCGGGACGCAGTGTTACCATGCGCAAACGCCACAGGCGGATGGACAGATGGAAAAAAACAGAGTATAGAACAGCGTAGTGTGACTATGTGGAACCTCCACATAATGTGGATGGTGATAGTCTGCAAACCGAGTAGGTGTATTATTTTCTTTCAGCTGACGGTTAATATCAGCAGCTGATATCACTGAAATTAACCGTGATTGGCGGAATGGAGACTCGTCACTATACTGTTTAAGCACATTTTCAAACTGAAATTTTTCATGCAATACACAAGTCGATATTGTTAATGTTGATGTATAATGTCAACATGTATAACATCAGTATACATGTCGATGTAAAATATTCATCCATAAAATACAGTACTGGAAAATATACACAAAATTTAGTATTCATTTTCTTTTACTAAAATATCTCGGCAAATCAATAGCAAGTTAGAAGCTTCTATGATATCGATTTCGTATAGCTAGCGTCAACTAACAAAATACATATATATAATATATAAATCTATATAAATACATATACACATATAAAACTTCATATAAATTTCATATCCGCACTCCCACATTCATTATTTGATCAATATTAACCTTTTAGTAGCCTTATCCAAACCAATCATGAAGCTCAAAAGATCAAAGGGTATTCGTAATGCCCTGTGGAACACCACAAGCACTGCAATTAAAAATTCGATCAACTGCCAGCTTTGTCTCCACTTACAAAAATTATTGCAATCCATTATTACTCGCATTTGCGCCAAAGTTTTCATATAAAATCATTTATGGCGCATGGCTATTCATAGTCATTGGTATCATCAATCTAAAAGTCAAATTTCACATGCGCTATAAGGAGATACCAAATAAGGATGGCTTATTGTCACTATCAATTTTCAAAATATGTCATAATCAACATCATCATCATCTTTCGAACTAAGTTTCCACAGAATTAAAAAGAAATAGGACAACAGAACATAAAATTGAGGTGAAAACAGACAAATGAAGCACATCTACATATCATTCTTTCTCTGCTTCTCCATGGCTTGGGCTTTCAAGCAGAAAGCGTTCAGAAAATATAGTAAAACAAAAGCACAAAATACCTTTATAACTACAGCAGAGACTGATTCGTTGATTTGTTAGCTCATTATGAACCGCAAGCGTCATAATACCTATGTTAATTGAAGCAGCAGTTTACTGAAGTCAGTCGAGTGGCAAAAAATAAACACTAATTATCCAGTTCGGCAGTCAAAGCATCCATGCAGTATTTCCATAACTGAAGTATAGTAGAGAGGTCACTACACAAAAAAATAATAATAATAAATAAATAAAAAATAAAAAAATTTTATTGACTGAGTATCGTTGACGTTAGAAGCATGGCCGTTATAAACAACGACTGACTTTGCTTGACGTAACCGAAGTCTCATCTGAAACTTAACCCTACAAATACGTAAAGAAAAAGAAAGATCCTTTTCTCTTAAAAGATTCAACGAATCAGATTCTTAAAAGGCCGAAAACTGTAAGATTCATGAAAAACATATCTATAGTTTCTTAGAACTGTCTCACTATCTCAAGGCTAATACCCCTATTCATCTGTTGGTCAACGGAATTTGCAACTAAATGTATGAACCAAAGTGATATAAAGTACAATTATTTGGTTATAAAAATAGAAGATAAACAACTAGGTAATGTTCTAACCATGAATGGAAGAAAGGTGAGCTGATTAAATTTCAGTTAAGTCTGGATAACTAAGAAGTACATTACTGCTATAAATAAAGAAAATATTGTTAATACTTCATAGCATTAGAGAAAATCCTGCCCTCTCCGGTTGTCTTCTCCTTAAAGTTGAGCGCTGATCATATTTCGGAATTCTCCGCTCTTTTGTTTTCTTCGCCGAAACTTTGTGTATCCTTGATTGTTGATTGCATTACGACCTGAGATTTCGTTTGCTTTCAACATGGGCCCTGGTAATTGGTTTCAGTCTTGTATTTTCATAGTTTTAGGTTGTTTTATGGGGGAAATGTGGTTTTTCTCTCTTCTCTTTTCAACTCTATCACCACATCCCCTTCATTTTAACATTTGAAAAAAAAAAATAAAAACTAATTCCTGATAAAACTCATTAAAAGAAAAAGACTACGCTTTCACATTAGTGCAGAAGTGTATCATTTTAATTCTTTATATATTTGCAAACCACAAAAATATAGTCGTATTGAAATTCACTTTATTAACATGATTGAAAAATACATTTCACAACACATACGGAATATTGTTCTTATAAATATTCACCCCAAAAGTTAGGGCTTAATACACGCATTCAATACAAGCCTATTCTCGGGCATTCCATTGAGGTGTGAGAGATGTGTATATTTCTGGTGATAGAAGTTCACTCTCGACGTGGTTCGGAAGTCACGTAAAGCCTTTGGCCCCGTTGCTGAATAACCACTGGTTCCATGCAACGTAAAAACAACATACAAACAAACAATACAAGCCCTCGTTATTTCTAGTTGTCTCTATACAAGAATAAGGAAGACACATAATCCTGAATCCTCTTATTTTCCTATAATCTCAACAAACTTTCCAATACCTTATGTGGAGTCACCATTTTAGGCCTACTCTCCCTATACCCTAATGCTAATAAATCCCTTTTGCACGAAAGCCTACTCTCCGTGTTGTGGCTCCCATTAAAAGCAGGTTTATCATTTTCCAACATTTTCTATCAAAATTCTGAAATATTTGTATATTCTAAAGACACAGTGCTCGATTTAGTGTACTGCATAAGTAAAAATGAATGAGAACCAGCAAGTTAAGTGTTAATTGGTTTTATATACATACATATATATATATATATATATATATATATATATATATATATATATATATATATACATATAATACACTATAAGTTTATATATATATATAAGTACACACACACACACACACATATATATATACACACACAATTGTACATATATCTAGAGATATACATAACTTAAATAACAATATATCAGCCTTTGCTCAACATCTATCAAAATAGCAAAAATGCAAAAGAACAAAAAGCAGTCCAATTAAGAAAAAAAAAAGAAGAAGAAGAACCAAAATACGAGACGCATGCCACAATATGTCAGAAAGGGATCTGTAAGAGACTCGGAACTCTAAGCCTACTACTTCATATTGAGGGACGAGTGCAGCCGAGGGGAAAGACGCCCACCTACATCCAATATCTTACGGTGAGAAGCATTCCTGGGTCTTCCGAGAAGGTGCTTTAAGGTGGCATATCTCTCTCTCTCTCTCTCTCGTCTCTCTCTCTCTCTCTCTCTCTCTCTGTAAAATGTCCTGCTAATAAATGAGGTTACCCTGAACTTTGACAAAGACGGATGCATATACCGGGTTAATCCGAATCGAACTACGTATATAATTATAAATATATATAATATATATTATATATATATGTATATGTATATACACTATACTATACAGAAACTACATTCTTGACAATGCAGTTTCACACAAGAAGCATTTTGGTAATCAACTGAATTAAGGACAGTTTTAACAAGTGCGTTTATCTTTTCTTTGAAAAGTGGCATCGTCTAACAAATTATAAAACGCTTTTATTGTCTATGTGGGTTACATATTGTTTTTACTCTATAGAAATGTATATCTATGTATATACACTATACTATACTATACAGAAACTAAATTCTTGATAATGCAGTTTCACACAAGAAGCATTTTGGTAATCAATTAAATTAAGGACATAGTTTTCTACATGTGCGCTTATTTTCTTTGAAAAGTCACATCATCTAACAAATTATAAAACGCTTTTATTGTCTATGTGGGTTAGATATTGTTTTTACTCTATATAAAAAATGAGATTCAAGTTTCAAAGGGACATAAGAATGTTGCATCGTTACACTGAAAATGTAAGGTAAAAGAGGAACACAACTTACCATAGATTAGATAATTTCACTTTCTTTGTATGTACCAACATTACCCTTGGTGGAGAGATTGATATCGACGCCCTAGAATTTTAAAACTACAATTTCTTCGCGCATGAAAATAAGAAACCAGATCTCAGAGCAAAGCGCCGGCACGTCATATCGAAAAAGCCATCAATATCGCCAAACCAAGCGTCCCCAGATTTTGGCTGATTTTCACATCTATATTCTGTTTTTTTTTCATCTGTCCATCCGCCTGTGGTGTTTGTGCATTGTAACACTGCGTCCCGAGCTTTAAATAATATCTATTTCGAATATTAACGGTGTAATTCGCATACAGTAAATTATTAAAACACTTTTCAGTTGCAAATGTATACCCAGATATCCTTTTATTTACCTAAAACTTACACATAGCGTAACTATTTAAAGCCCGGGACACAGTGTTACCACGCGAAAACACCACAGGCGGATGGACAGATGGAAAAAAACAGAGTATAGTTTACGAAGATTCGGGAAATAAAGCTAACATAAACATTAAAATTTGTTTACGTCCAAAAAAACTACAGTGATAAAAGTTTCGTCTTGAGCAAATGAAGTAAATTAACATGTGTTTTTTTTAAGCCTTTAAAAAAAATGTGCCGAAAATCTCTGGGAAATATTTGTACAATGTTCGTGCAATTTTATGTACTAATATTCACGCAAATAAACACAAATAGAGCTTGAATAAACTAAACTCATTCTTTCCATTTTTTTTTTCTTTTTTGCCATTTTATTCTTTGAGGCATTTGCTTAGACAGACTTCCAATACAATACGTGAGATTTACATTACAAGGGGAATTACTAATCTCCGAAAAATGAATATTCCGCTTTCGCAAACGTTTTCAAACACTTTTGCCCGACTATGTAATTTCTGTCCATTATGCAGCACTAGAAATGGCTTGAAAGAATAAATCAAACATTCAACACTTTTCGTTAGTACTTCCTGTACACATGCCACAAAAAGCGCCGATGATCGCGGGGTGAAATTAAACAGAGGGACAGTAATAGGAAGTCAGAAATTGATCCTCTCCACACGGTTGTGATTCTCTCTCTCTCTCTCTCTCTCTCTCTCTCTCTCTCTCTGTCGTACAATTTGATAAACTGTATCTAATATAATATATTATATATATATAATATATATATATATATATATATCTATATATATATATATATATATATATATATATATATATATATATATATATATATATATATATATATACATATATATAATATATATATATATATATATATATATATTGTGCGTATGTATGTGTGTGTGCACTGTCATATATATATGTCTTTTTATCGTTTTTTTAATAGTCTTGTAAGCTTATGTCATTTGCGCTTGATGTTGTATTTTTCTTTGTAGGCGATGTACTTGCAAGAACAGAAGAGATTACTGCCCACTTTGTTTATTTTGTATTATATCTCTTTGTGGACAAATGTATACTAATAATTGTATATTTTTTGTCAATAAAATAACAAACTAAGTAACTTAGGGTAAGTTTACAATGAGTGCAAACGAAGACCGTTGATTCTTTAGTAGATGATGCGGGTGATTCATTTCTAGTGTGACATAATGAGCAGAAATTGCACAGTATGGCAAAAGGGTTTGATGAAGTTTGCAAAAGGCACCGTCAGTATGACAACACAGATTTCTCATACAAATGTGAAAAAAAAAGATATTGGTGGAATCTTCCCAATACAAGAATCATGATAACCCTTTAAGCCGATTTTTAGTTTCAATAAGAAGTATAGAAACCATAAATGCATAATAATACTGATAATCATGTTTTCGCGACACTTAAACATATAGAATTATTCCCTCCAACTTTAATATTTCAACATCCAAAATAACAAGGCGATGATACTGAACATTTCTTTAGCAATGACCAAAACAAAAGAAATCAGGATAACAGCAACGATAAAAAAAATTTATCCTATAACACGAATGGTTTTAAACACACTGCAGATGCATTACGTTTATACATGTAGACTGCATAGCCACGCACGCACACACACACACGCATACACACAGAGGCATTCAAGGCCGGCAGCGGCAAGAGGACCCTTGCCCTCGCGGTGGAAAAATGCTGCTAAGAGTTCGTCGGAAAATAAATGGCACCATTAAGCCTGTTAATTCTCTGTTGGCCAGATTGGGGTGTCAAGAGTGAAACTTGGTTTGTATTCCACTTTAAACTACAGCTGTAAAAAGCAGATTAACTCCGCGAGAGAGAGAGAGAGAGAGAGAGAGAGAGAGAGAGAGAGAGAGAGAGAGAGAGAGAGAGAGAGAGAGAGAAAATTTGACGTTTCGCACGTAAACAACTGGCTCTCATGCACACAATGACATGTAAATAATGGTGATTGAATCCGTCATAAAAATATGTAATGAATCAAATAAAAAAAATAAAAAATCACACGAGTCGATAAACCAACTGATAAATGAGATAAAAAGAATGTATGCACACGAGTGAATGAACACTAATGGTAATAAATACGCAGGTCGCAATATTCAACTTTCTGTATGCAATATTTTTTCAAGTGTGTAAATAGTTCTGTCAAGACTTTAACGAG
Organism: Macrobrachium nipponense; assembly: GCF_015104395.2. Classification (NCBI taxonomy): domain Eukaryota; kingdom Metazoa; phylum Arthropoda; class Malacostraca; order Decapoda; family Palaemonidae; genus Macrobrachium; species Macrobrachium nipponense. The sequence continues at coordinate 29,904,700 of NC_087208.1, read as the reverse complement.
AAAGTACAGTACGAGTATGAATGGAGTAACAGGTACTGTTTTGTAAAATTAGATTCCCAGAGTGGCGCGATTCTTAAAGCTTGTTCATAACAAATCTTCCTAATGGCCGTTGAAGACGGACCGGTGTTTACCTGTTGCACAGGACAAGCAAATCCTTGATTACACCGTTGCAATGAAGCAACGATTGCACAACTAATGCACGATTTTGCAGAAAAGACCGACTAAAAATTAATCGTAGTGAGTAAAAGTCAACAGAATAACATTTCGTTTTATACTAATTTTACTTATTTTGGAACCAATTATGGAATACAGTTTATAATAGAGCACTTATTTTTGTAGGAAACCCTTCCCGAATCCGATGGTACCAACTTAATTGTCATGATCGGAGGGAAGGCTGGGCTTCTCTCTCTCTCTTCTCTCTCTCTCTCTCTATCTCTCTTCTCTCTCTCTCTCTCTCGCTTCTCCTTCTTCCTCCTCTCTCTCTCTCTCTCTCTTTCTCAGTTTCTCGCCATTTTGGGCTTGGTGAGACGTTACTGCGCACAGTCTGATTAATCAACAGATATCACGCGTTTAACATACGTCTGGAAATTTATAAATATCTAGAAGTGTTCGTGAACTGTCGGTGATAAGATTAGTGTGAAAATAGTAGTATAAAGCGTCTACTAAGTTAGTTTATCAAGTGAAATACTGTAAATCAGATCAAGATGGCAGTAAGTTCCAACTGTGGAAAAAAATGGCGAAATTTAGCGTGTTTAGCAGATTCGCAATACAATGAGGTAGCAGGAAGGGAGCTGGCATTTCTCATCAATGAGATCAACAACAGCCCTAACCAAAAAGATACAAAAGCATTCATAGATATATTAGAAGGATATGATCCTTCAAACTGGAACAAATCAACAGAAAACATCTTGAAAATAATTGAAGAAGTTCCAAATAAAATCCAAGTGGTCAAGAGACTCATAAAGAAAATATACATAAATCAACATATTCCGACAAAGAAAATGAATAAGGTGAACATTGTGAATATCCTAATTGATGCAATAGGAAAAAGAATGCCAAAAGCATGCAAACTGTGTAAGGTGTGGTATAGCATAGTTAATCCACAAAACCTGATCAGAAAATGCTCTGCATGTAACATTCCGACGCATCCTCAATGTGCTGAAGTAATGCAAGATATGAGAAAGGATACTAGAATATTTTGCTCAACATGTCTATCATGGATAGACAATGTTATTAAATCAAGACTGAATGTACAAATAGTTGAGGATGAGGAAGAAGAGGAAGAGGAAGAAGATGAAGAGGAAAATGGAAGAGCAGTAAACAAAACTGAAATGGACAGAAAAAATAAGGAAAAACAAAGAACCAAGATTAAAAAGTATGGATGCAGAGATACTCATTGATACTACACATGAGGCAATCAAGCAGCATACATACGAAGAAATAAATTGACGTGACAACACAAAAGAAAATCCCGAAGAGGCTCTATCCAGATCTGCACACTGATTGGAAAGAGGAAAAAATAGACAAGAAAGACAAAGTCTGCAACCTTTTGAAAAGAGGGAATTGCAGATTCGGAGAAAGATGTTACTACAAACATCCCAAGGTATGTCACAACTATGAAATCTATTGTAAATGTGCATACCTAGACGGCTATGAGGATGATTGCAGAGATCTACATCCAAAAATATGCAAAAACCTAAAAGAAGGAAAAGGATGTAAGTTCGACAAAAAATGTAAATATATGCACCCTATAGCCATGAATCAAAATCAAATAAATTATCAATCAAATAATAAAATCCAAAATAAGAAAGAAACAAATAAAAAGAGGAACAAAGAATATCAGGTGAAGGAAAAAAGCAAGCGATCACCACGATATGGTGTGTCAGCAAAATATTTCCAAGCATCAGCTCTAAGATACAGCTCAAGAGATAAGAACTGTATTTATGATGCAAGAGGATATTGCAGATACGGAGAAAATTGCAGATTCAGACACAAAATGAATAATTATGATGAAGGAAGATCAAATATTATGGAAAAGTTGGATTTTTTAATGTCAGAATTTCTGGAAATGAAGAAAAGAACAACATACCAGAACATGGGAAAATCCTTATGATTACCCATATTAAATGAAGGAGAAAACACGCAAACCATCATAGTGATGAATGCGCAGGGTTTAGTTACGAGTAACTCAAAAAGAAAAATAGAGTACTTAGTACTAACCCAAATTGAAAAGAAAATAGATATAATGAATATAAGTGAAACCTGGTATTCCCAAGAGACTGGGAATGACGATCAAATAAAAGGGTTCCAAACTTATAGATCAGATAGAAAAAATAGGAATCAAGGGGGAACCGCAATATATGGGAAAGACAAAAAACAAGGAAAAATATATGAGAAATATAGTAACTCAGAATGTGAACTAATAGCGGTAGAATTTGAATCTGAAAAATTAATGAACATAGTAATATATAGACCCCCTAATACTAAAGAGTTTGACACAATATGGATGATATATGTAGAAATCACAAGGACTGGACTATTCTCCTTTCCGGAGACTTTAACTTTCCTTTCGTAGACTGGAAAGAACGAATAGGAGATTGTGGTTGTATTTATACATATAAAAAAGAGAGTAATAGTAGTGCAGAAGATAAGAGGCAATTCGAAAAGCTATTAGATATGCTACTAGAATACAACATTCAACAAATAAATCACCTGTCAACAAGAAAGGAAAATACTTTAAACCTCGTATTTGTGAACAAGGTGAATTATGTTAAAGAAATAATAGTTTATAATGCGAGTATTTCAGACCATAATGTCATAGAATTAACAGTCCATTCCAAAGCAAGTGAAAACAGAGATAAGCAAGAAATGAAAAAGTGGGAAGGATATGGAAAATACAACTTCTACAGTAAAAATATAAAATGATCAGAAGTAAATGAAGAATTAAACAAAGATTGGGATAACATTTTCGTAAGTGATGATATAAGGGTAAATACGGAGATATTATATAAAATATTAGAGAAAATAGTGGATAAATATATACCGAAGAAGAAAAGTAAACATCATTCATGCATACCAAGAGACAGAAGGATCTTGTTCCAGAAAATCAGAAAGTGGAAAAAAGGTCTTGCAAAAGAAAAAGAAAAAAAAATGCATGGAAAGTTATAGAACTAAAAAGTAAGATAGAAAATGCAGAACAAAAGATTATACAATCAAAAGAAAATGAAAAACGGGACTTGGAAGAAAAAAACCCTAGTAAATATCAAGCAAAACCCCAAACTATTATACTCGTATGCGAAAAAGATGAATAAAAGAAGAATAGAAATAGGCCCTCTAAGAATTGAGGGGAGATTAACGAATGAAAAAAAGGAAATATGCAACATATTGGCAGAACGATATAAGAGAGAATTCACCCCTAGAATTGATAATGAAGATAATGATATAGAAGTAAGGGACGAAAATAGTGAATATCTAGCAGACATAGATATTAATGAATCTGATATTGTGCAAGCTATTAATGAAATTAAAAATGGAGCTGCTGCAGGGCCTGATGGTGTCCCTGCTATTTTGTTAAAGAAAGTAGTTCATTCTATCGCAAAGCCACTTGCAATATTATTAATTAAGACAAAGTGTAGATACAGGCAAGATTTATGATGAGCACAAATTAGCATATATTACCCCTACTTTCAAAAGTGGATCAAGACTAGAGGCAAGTAATTATAGGCCTGTGAGTCTAACATCACATTTTATGAAAGTGTATGAAAGGATAATGAAGAAAAATATTATGAAACATTTAATAAAAAATAATTTGTTTAATATAGGACAACATGGTTTCGTACCCGGAAAAAGTACACAAACCCAACTGTTAGTCCACCGTGAGAACATATACAAAAATATGAAAAGCAGAAATGAAACAGATGTGGTTTACCTAGACTTTGCAAAAGCTTTTGACAAGGTAGACCATAATATATTAGCGAAGAAAATTAGAAAACATAATATAGTGGATAAAGTAGGAAGATGTTAAAGAATTTTGACATAACAGAAAACAGATAGTTATTGCAAACGATGAGAAATCGGATGAAGCTAAGGTAATATCCGGTGTGCCACAAGGTACGGTGTTAGCTGCATTACTGTTTGTTATTATGATTGTAGACATAGACAGTAATGTTAAGGACTCGGTAGTGAGTAGTTTCGCCGATGACACAAGAATAAGTAGAGAAATTACTTGTGATGAAGATAGGAACGCGCTACAAAGAGACCTTAACAAAGTATATGATTGGGCAGAGGTAAATAGGATGGTATTTAACTCTGATAAATTTGAATCAATAAATTATGGAGACAGAGAAGGAAAGCTATATGCATATAGGGGACCTAATAATGAGACAATCACAAATAAGGAAGCAGTTAAAGACCTTGGTGTGATGATGAATATGAACATGTTATGCAATGATCAAATAGCAATTCTATTGGCAAAATGTAAAGCAAAAATGAGAATGTTGTTACGCCACTTCAAAACAAGAAAAGCTGAACACATGATTATGCTTTATAAAACATGTGTTCGTAGTCCACTTGAATATTGCAATATGATATGGTACCCACACTATCTAAAGGATATTGCACAAATAGAGAGTGTACAAAGGTCCTTTACAGCTAGAATAGAAGAAGTTAAGGATCTTGACTACTGGGAAAGACTACAATCCTTAAAATTATATAGTCTAGAAAGGAGAAGAGAACGCTACATGATAATTCTGGCATGGAAACAGATAGAAGGAATTGCCGAAAACATCATGGAGCTAAAAATATCAGAAAGGGCAAGCAGAGGTAGATTAATAGTGCCCAAAACTATACCAGGAAAAATAAGGAAAGCACACAGGACATTAATCCACTACGCACCAGCATCGATAATGCAGCGTCTGTTCAATGCATTGCCAGCTCATCTGAGGAATATATCAGGAGTGAGCGTAGATGTGTTTAAGAATAAGCTCGACAAATATCTAAGCTGCATCCCAGACCATCCAAGATTGGAGGATGCAAAATATACCGGAAGATGTACTAGCAACTCTCTGGTAGACATTAGAGGTGCCTCACACTGAGGGACCTGGGGCAACCCGAATAAGATGTAAGGGTCTCTCTCATAAAAAAAATCGAAATTATTAAAATATATGCACTAAGCTAGAATCAGTCTCATGAAGTATTATAAATTCAGGTTCCTTATTATATATATATATATATATATATATATATATATATATATATATATATATATATATATATGTATATGCACTATATATATATATTATATATATACTATATATATATATATATATATATATATATATATATATATTTAACCGTAGATTCTAATCTTGGTATTTCTGTTTTAAAAGGTAGCAGTAGTCGTGCGTCTAAGGCACTGGCAACTCTCTCTCTCTCTCTTTGTATATATCTATACTATATAAATACACACACACACACACACACACATATATATATATATATATATATATATATATATATATATAAATATATATATACCCTATACAACTTACATCTCAGTACTTGCAGTTTATAATGATTCCATAAATCATGCAATATATCTGACAGCCTCGCCTACCATTTTTAACTCGTTTGCAACATACAAACAGGTTTTATGCAAGATCCTCTGTCTAATAATAGACCAGATTTATTAAACAACCTCTATGAACTGGGACCACCGCCAGCTCTCCTAACTCAATTATCGGATCTAGACAGGGTAAGAAAAATAACGCTGCAGTTAATGAAATACCAAATGTTACGCCGCATCGACACGTCCACTCGCTTCCAGCCCAATAATGGAACTTTTGCGTACCACTAACGAGATATATATATATATATATATATATATATATATATATATATATATATATATATATATATATATATATACACACAGAAACACACACATCATACATACAAACACAAACACACACACGCAACACACACACACACACACACAATATACATAATAATATTTATATATTATAATTAAGGTTATATACCACACACACCCAACACAACACACATATAAGACTATATATATATCATATATTATATAATATATATTATATATTTTATATATATATATATATATATAGAGATAGATAGATAGATAGATAGATACAGTGTCTACAGTACGTGGGATCGAATCCCAATAAGTTGAGTAGAGTTTCTCCACGCGTTTCCAATAATTAGAAGAATTATGTAGTCGATATCACTACGGCTATTGCAAATATATAATATATGCATATATATATATATATATATATATATATATAGATATATATATATATATATATATATATATATATATATACACACATTTATGTATATATATATATATATATATATATATATATATATATATATATATATATATATATATATATATAGTAAATATATATAAATTTATATATACATATATGTGTGTGTTTGTGTGTGTACAGACACACTCATAAAAAGAGCGAAACGCGAAACCATTGATATGAAATACAGGCCAGGCGGTTTCAGACGTGTTTCATAATAACGGGCGCGTGCGAGGTTTCGATACGAAATTGATGATGGCTCGCAGCATGTCGATATTTCAGCGGTGCTCTTGACGTTATGAAACATAACTGTTGCGCTCGAAACAGCGTTGGACTGCTAGACACACGTCCGAAAATCTTCAAAACACAAACGCTCTGCAAAATTGGCGGACTGATCCTCGAATCGGGGGATTTGTGAAACGATTTCTGAAAAACAGAAATAAAATCTTTACGAATATGACGAATTCTTGGAAAGATCTGGCGCGTGAATGATCCAAATGTTAACATTCATCGTTGTGATAGTATAAATAAGAATTTCCAATTATATCCGACTGCACATCGTCAATAAATAAGCCAAGAATTAATTAGCTGTTGTGGTAGGCATCGTGAAGTATGTCCCAAATGAGAACCAATCTAATCATATCGAGATTTTTATCTGAATTAACAATTGGAGCGTGTAGCACCACATACACGGAATATGAAATTGCAAAATCTTTCTTTTAATTCCAGTTGCATAACATTCATCAATTGGTACTTTTAGTGATGCCTACTAAGCGAACGTATACAATGCAAGTATTTTTCTTATATACACAACAGCAACAACGTTAGATATTTACTCGTTTGTTGTTCCCTAGTCAGAATGAAAAATAGTCATGCATCAAACGGGATAACCAATCCCCAGTTGGACAAAAGGAAAATAATTAAATGGTATCAATACATCGTCTGCTCTAAAGTCGATAACCTCATAATCAGAAGCACCTAGGAGGGGAGTGGTGCCGTCAGTGCTCCACACGAGGTGCACAGTAGGCATTACCGCAAGCTGTTCACAGCGTTACTTCGGCGCCTAGCTACTTCCATATTTGGCCATTTTACTTTACCTCCATTCCCCCTTTCCTTTCCTCTCTCTTGCTCTGCACGCTCTCTGACAATTACTTATAAAAGCGCTTGTGGAGTTTTCTCACAGTTCCACTTCTAGATCCCTGTGCTTCATCTGTTTTTTTTACTTCATTTTTCTTAATCTCGTTGTCTTGCCTTTCCAACCTCTCTAACTCCCTCTTTTCACGGTCTTGAGATGTGAAAGGTCTGATGTGATGTGGCCCACTCTTGCTTGACAGACTAAATTTCTTAAAATCAAATGATAATCAGAAGCAAAGAGAAATTATGATTGATACCCTGATTTTCAGAGTTACTGTTATCATTCCAATAAACTACCGAAAACTACGTGAAGGGAAGTTTAGTATATCATTGCAATCTCGCTAATGAAGTAGATACGAATCTGAGTATGTGCGATGTTCACATATTTTCTTGTATATTCAGCCATTCGTGTTTACTCAGAATTTACTACTTTGTTCATTCAATGTGTCCTAAATAATATTCTTATTCTAAAAGCAATAGGTCACTGTTTGTTTTGTTTGTTTGTTTGTTAGTTTGTATGGTGTTTTTACATTGCATGGAACCAGTGGTTATTCAGCAACGAGACCGACGGCTTTACGTGACTTCCGAACCACGTCGAGAGTGAACTTCTCTCACCAAAAATACACATCTCTCACTCCTCAATGGAATGTCCGAGAATCGAACTCGCGGCCACCGAGGTGGCCTGCCGACACCATACCGACCACGCCACTGAGGATTTCAATCGGTCATTGTGAAGGAGTTTTGATTTTCCATACAGAGGATCATTCCGAATTCGTCAAAATAATCGAAAGATCTGGCCAAATGTTATTGATAAGTTTTGTGGAAACAGTACAGAAACATTTCCACGTCTGTCTGACAAACATGACCATTGTTTGGACGGCTCTAAAGCTATCTAAAACTATTTTGAAACTATTTTGTCTCCCGTTCTACAAGACTAGCCACAGTCAACCAACTCGCTCACACACGCAATTTTAAAATACTTTCGACAGACTGCATCCTCAAAAAACCACCATAAAGATATACCAAATCTCATGTTCATATTGTCACGCCATTTTGTTGTCTATAGTACGTTCCCTCTTCCTCTCTCGAGTCATAAAAGCTTATTCGCTTTTCAGTCTACCACCTGCCGATATCCATCTCTATAACTTTAGTCATACGGTACTCTAATAACGGGAAAACTTTACTTTTCTACATGAATCCAGAACCCACATTCAACCTCCCCAATTTCCATAAATATGACTTCCTAACTGAGCCTCCCCTATTTCCATAAATATGACTTTCTAACTGAGCCTCCCCTATTTCCATAAATATGACTTTCTAACTAAGATGTTTCCTTTGGTTCGTTTTCCAGATTTCGATTTCCATTTGTTTACATTCTCTCATACACACGCACTTACGTACACATACACATATATCTCTAATATAAATCTTTCTTTCACTTAGCCGGCGTGACTTCGGGTATCAACCTTACACTGGTTTTTTAGCAAATCTTGACGGATGAGTCTCATTGCCTCACGACAATCCTCATCCTGACTGTGATGTCTCATAGTAGTCTAATTATCAGGACCCTAGTTCACAGTTTAGTCCAACAGAAGTACAACAGGCTTGAAGACTGCGTTCAAATTCAGCCAGCTTGTCGGGAATCATACAAGGTTTATTTCATTAGTGCCGCAAGCCGTTTAAAACTAATTTTCGATCATGAATATACATTAAACACACACACACAGACACAGCTTTTTCATTTATTGGATATTGTAATCTGCTCTTATTTTATATTAAAAATATTACATTTCATTTTGTAGAAAACCCCTGAAGATGTGGCGATGTTGTCACGAAACGTAGGATTAATGCAAAATGTGAATCTCATCGTGTTCCTGTCCTTCATCTTTCACAGCGTGGCTGTTATATATATTTATTATATATATTATATATATATATATAATATATATATATAATAATATATATATATATATACATACATATATATAATATATAACAAACTTTTTCCTCAAACAGGAGGAGACTTCATATGCAGAGGGTTATTTTGGGATGAAGTTGCTAATCATATGACCTGTCCACCCCCCCCCCCCCCCCAACCAAATATAACCTACCAAAGTCGAATAATCTCCAAGTAAATAAAACACTGCTTAGACTTCGATCAACACATACTGGTGTGTGTTTGTGTATGTGTATGCATATGTGCATACCTATACATATGCATGTGTGTGTACACAATTTATCATTCATCGAGATCAATTCCCCTAGCATACACTAGACTGCTATTAAACCAGATATGTTAAAAACAACTTATCAATAAAATTACTAGAAATCAGCCCTAAAGCCCCAGGAATAGTACAGATGATGAACCAACATAAGTGCTAACATCAAATACTCGGTCATTTCAATTTCACGGTAAGTAAAGCGAAAACTTCTCAAACTCTGCATGAAAGAAAATCCAAAGGGAAGTTGTTGCTGCTATCTACCGTAAAAAAATCTTAAACGTAATTTTGAGTTAAATCAATTAGCCACTGACCTCCTGTTTTATTTTTTTGATGAAATGATTGTTGATTTTCGGAGATATTGATTTTGGTCTTGAAAGTATAAGCAAAATATAAATATATCTATTTTGTTTATTCTATCGGTCGCCCTTTACGTTTGTCTGCAGCTTCATAGACTATCAACATTGCTCTCTAACAATCACTAGCCAAACAATATACCTCCAATTGTCATTTGTCCCGGAGCCACCACCAACGACACATTTCGATAAAATTAAATATTCAAGAATATAAAATAGGAAAATAAGAATAATTTCGGGGTGACATTTCAAAAGCAAATTGAATCTTTGTGGTCGCAGTAAAACCCAGTGCGAAATTTCTTTATTAAATGTTGCCAGTTATCTTAAAAATAAGAAATTGAAAAAGGACGCTTGTTTGGTCACAGTTGGCTACTGCATCACGTATTTCAAGAACATGGACTATAACTTAGCTTACAATGACAAATAAAAGGTGATGATTATTATTCCTTCATGTTAACGAATTATTCTTATAACATTCAGGTGGCTTTTATAACAGACCAAGTTTTTGCAAAGGCTAAACAATTACTATCACTTGTCACTGAACGTTCAAACGCTCTGATTTTCCAATCATTTTACAAAAACGTCTTCTGTTTCTTAATATTTTATGAGAACTAAAATACAGTATGTATAAATTAACCGTCTATGAAACCTGCACTGTTTATAGATAGTAGCCTCCAAATTTAGAGAGAGAAAAAAAATGAAGTGAATATTGATTATATCAACATCGAAATGCCAGTTTTGTCCCTGAAGCTGTATGGAGCCCATTCAGAAAAGATTTCATTTTCATATCAAGTAGCTCTACTTCCCAAGAAAGGAAATGAAGAATTCACTAGTCTCCTTCAAAATCAGACACACATACATACATACAAGCGCTACAAATGTCCTGTTTCATAAAAGTCAATGTAGGGTCTATATCATTTGCATATTAAGCAACAAACTAAAGCATAAAAGTACATGCACAAATGAACTCATTCATATCGAAAGTTTGCACTCTCAAAATGGCTTTGTACGCCAACATCTCTCTCTCTATCAGGATCATGAATCAGCAGCAATCGCAGTTCACAAAGGTGCTTTTGATGTTTACTTTAAAAAGCAAAAAAGGGGGAAAAAAAGTCTCCACGATTTTCTGACAGACATCCAAGCTAAATTCACGGAAGAAATCGCGTGTGCAGCTAAACAATGACTTGGTAAAAATCAATTTTTGAAGTGACAGTCGCTTCAACAACTTCAATGACTAGGAATGTCAGCGACAACGCCAGCGTATGAGATTCGCCCCGAGAGTTCAAAACTTTGAAATAGTTTTGTGTTTATGAAATACTGGGGAGGTGGGGAGGTGGGGGGGGGGGGGGGGGGGAGGTGGGGGGGGGGGGGGGGGGGGGGGGGGGGTGGGAGGGGGGGGGGGGGGGTGGGGGGGGGGGGGGGGGGGGGGGGGGGGGGAAGGTCACGGCATGATAACCTTCAATGCTTTGGTTCGGCTGGAAAACAGAATGAGCGCATGCGCGCAAATGAGACACGTGGAAACATTACCGCAAAGGAACGAGAAATTAAAAATGTGAATTTTGAGTTTAAGCTTGGACACGTGTGGACTGTATATACAAGTATTGGGAAATCTGTCCGTTGGTGCATGGTATATGAGACTGTGTGTCAGGGCAAATATAAGCATATATGAGGTAGTCATTGTAAGTAGAGGCAAGTGTACGATTATACGAAGGGGCATTCGTACACAGTTGTAAGCATACATATGAACACTTGGATGTAGGTGTAAGCGTGTTTGGGTTTCAAGATAGTTCTTTGCATGTGTGTATCAATCCACACGTGTAAACACACTTGCAAGCCAGTTCAGTTGTGGGGCCTGCATACGTAAGCACGCAGGTGATTAACAGGGTTCCGTAAAAATGTTCCTTTGCGTACACCCACGTTGTGTGAAGTCTAAAACGCTTGATTCGCGAGGATTTAGTCATTTGTGCATGTCGGTGTTTCCCACGCATGTGCACCCATGAAGTCTTCGTACTGCATGTTTGTATAAACTTATCACATCATCTTCAGCATAGGCATACTTGTATACATGAGAGATGTTGTAAGCAAACAAATACCGATGCATGTAAAGGTGACGATATTCTCGTATGTATATACCTTCCCACGTGTGTTCTACCGTATCAGAGCAAGGATGGCCATTTTTACATACGTTAACGCTCATACACAAGTGCATTCATGAGTTTTAGAATGCACGTGCATGCTGATCAACGCGCCTTTATGTAGATGAGCGCCGACGTAAGTAAACGATCCCAAAAATATGAGCCTGCTTGTGTCGATGTCCGTGCAGCCCGGCACATGTAGGCACATGAGGAGCGCGTGTGGGTGTACTAGGGACGTGCGAGTGTAGGCAGGTGGGTGTAGGAGACACCCCCGCCGACTTTGTTTGACTTTTTACGAGCCGCCGACGGAATCCGCCGAATCGTAAACAGAGGCTCCCTTTGATCTACAAACGTTACGTTGCCTTCATCCGGGATAATTTTAGAGTCAGTAGTATTGATGTGGCATTGAAATATAAACAGCTTCATTGTTGCACAGGGCATAAACACCTGATTAAGGTGCATGCGAGCGCGTAGTTGGGCGGCGGCGATGACTGCCAACCAACGTGTGTGGGATTTAAATGCGAGCCTCCGATGCACTCGGAATTTTCGGGGCCTTTCACTCGCGTGATAATATCAGTCATACCACTTGCTGCTTGTTCTTTAGAATCTTTTAATGGTCTGACTTACTGGGGTGTTATCAAAATCCTCGTTAATATATATCCTTTAGACTTTTAAAGAGACTTTATTGGGATTTCTTTAAAGAGGAGTAGTAAAGTAAGTGAATAGCCATTCAAATCATTATATCAGCAACAGATATAGATGAAACCTATACCTAATTTTAATAATACAGGATGAATGTAGGTGGGCGATATCTATAAATGAATGATGATAATTATAAATAGCATTACTATATCCACTAAAAACTTTATTATACCAACTGAGGCAAACGCTCTCAGCTTGACATTAATCTCCTTCCAACTGTGTCTGCTTGTATTACAGAAAAATATCCCCAAAACATGTGAATAGAATATGGAAGAATATGATAGAAGATATTCCAGGGTTACCTAGAGATGATTCATTTTCTGGAAAAGTATATGCTTAAGGTAACGATCTATTTTCTGTTTGTTTGCTTGTATGGTGTTTTTACGTTGCATGGAACCAGTGGTTATTCAGCAACGGGACCAACGGCTTTACGTGACCTCCGAACTACGTCGAGAGTGAACTTCTATCACCAGAAATACACATCTCTGACCCCTCAGTGGAATGATCGAGAATCGATCTCACGGCCACCGAGGTGACAGGCAAAGACCATACCAACCACGCCAATGAGGCGCTTGTAACAATCTGTTGATATGGAAACCATCTCAACTTTATTTTGATTTTTCCAGCAATTTAAAACATCTCGTGAAGGTCACCTAGTAAATCTGCCAAGGCCCAACCAATTCTGTCCAAACGTTCTTGTAAATATTCAATCAAGAACAGAAACAGAGATGTGAAATCCTTATGTTTGAATACTACTCCCCTGGTTAAATATTCAAGGAGCCTTATTATTATTATTATTATTTTTATTTTTTTTTTTTTTGCTCTATCACAGTCCTCCAATTCGACTGGGTGGTATTTATAGTGTGGGGTTCCGGGTTGCATCCTGCCTCCTTAGGAGTCCATCACTTTTCTTACTATGTGTGCCGTTTCTAGGATCACACTCTTCTGCATGAGTCCTGGAGCTACTTCGGCCTCTAGTTTTTCTAGATTCCTTTTCAGGGATCGTGCCTAGTGCTCCTATGATTATGGGTATGATTTCCACTGTCATATCCCATATCCTTCTTATTTCTATTTTCAGATCTTGATACTTATCCATTTTTTCCCTCTCTTTCTCTTCAACTCTGGTGTCCCATGGTATTGCGACATCAATGAGTGATACTTTCTTCTTGACTTTGTCAATCAACGTCACGTTCTGATACCATAGTCCCAGAGGATCTTTGCGTGATCGTTTTCTATCACTCCCTCAGGTTGGTGCTCGTACCACTTATTACTGCAAGGTAGCTGATGTTTCTTGCACAGGCTCCAGTGGAGGGCTTTTGCCACTGAATCATGCCTCTTTTTGTACTGGTTCTGTGCAAATGCCGGGCATTCGCTTGCTATGTGGTTTATGGTTTCATTTTTCGTATTGCACTTCCTACATATGGGAGAGATGTTATTTCCATCTATCGTTCTTTGAACATATCTGGTTCTTAGGGCCTGACCTTGTGCCGCTGTTATCATTCCTTCAGTTTCCTTCTTTAGCTCTCCCCTCTGTAGCCATTGCCATGTGTCATCGCTGGCTAGTTCTTTAGTCTGTCTCATGTATTGTCCGTGCATTGGTTTGTTGCGCCAGTCCTCTGTTCTGTCTGTCTTTCTCCTGTCTCTGTATACTTCTGGGTCTTCGTCTACTTTTATTAGTCCTTCTTCCCATGCATCTTTAGCCACTCGTCTTCACTGGTTTTCAGATATCGCCCCAGTGCTCTGTTTTCGATGTTGACGCAGTCCTCTATACTTAGTAGTCCTTTCCCTCCTTCCTTTCGTGTTATGTATAGTCTGTCCGTATTTGCTCTTGGGTGTAGTGCTTTGTGTATTGTCATATGTTTCCTGGTTTTCTGATCTATGCTGCGGAGTTCTGCCTTCGTCCATTCCACTATTCCTGCGCTGTATCTGATTACTGGCACTGCCCAATGTGGTTTTATGGCTTTTATCATATTTCCGGCGTTGAGTTTTGACTTGAGTATCGCCTTGAGTCTCTGCATATATTCTTTCCTGATCGTGTCCTTATCTATGGTGTTTATATCCCCTCCTTCCATTATTCCCAGGTATTTGTATCCTGTCTCATCTATGTGTTTGATGTTGCTGTCCCATCTTGGTAGCTTTATCCCTTTGCCTTTTTTATATGTTGACTAAGGCGCATTTTCTATTCCAAACTCCATCCTGATGTCCCCAGATACAATCCTTACAGTCTGGATTAGGGTATCTATTCCCTTGATGCCGTACCATACAGCTTGATGTCGTCCATGAACATCAGATGGTTGATTCTGTTGCCTCTTTTCTTGAGTTGGTACCAGGCATCCATCTTCTGTAGTACTTTTGTCATGGGAATCATGGCTACTACGAAGAGTGGTGGGGACAGTGAGTCGCCCTGAAGATCCTCTCCGATATTAACTCAGCTAGTCTTATTCCAGAGCTTGTAAGTATTGCATCCAGTTTTGCGCATTGTATTTTTGAGGAAGCTTGATGGGTGTTTTTCCTCTGCCCCATATATTTTCAGGCATTCATTAGCCATGTGTGTGGTATCATGTCGAAGGCTGTCTTATAGTCTATCCATGCCATGCTTAGGTTGGGTTTTCTTCTCACCTACTGTTCTTCATTACCATTTTGTCTATCAGGAGCTGGTGTTTTGTGCCCCTACACTTCCTTCTGCAGCCTTTTCTGTGGGGGGGGGGAGGTGGGTTTGTCTCCTCTAGGTAGTTGTATAGCCTTTCACTGATGATACCTGTTAGTAACTTCCACATTATTGGTAGGCAGGTGATAGGCCTGTAGTTACTGGCTATATTTCCCTTACTCTTGTTTTTTTTTGTACTAAGGAGTTCTTCCTGTGGTCATCCATTTGGGTGCATGGTGATTGAGATACAATGCTGGAGTTGTTCTGCTATTCGTGGGTGTAGGGCCTTGAAGTTTTTCAGCCAGTATCCATGGACTTCATCGGGACCTGGGGCTTTCCAGTTTGGCATTTTCTTTAGTGTGTCTGACTGTGTCTGTCGTGATGTCTGTGAATCTTTGTTTTATTCTCCTGTTTCTTCTTCCTTGACTTCCTGGAGCCATGTTGCATGTTTGTTGTGTGATACCGCATTGCTCCATATGTTTTCCTTGGTTCGGCTTCAGGAATTTCTGGGTGGTTGTCTTCCCCTCTTAGTTGGCTATATAGTCTTTCTGGTTGGTTCCGAATAGTTTGTTCTGTTGGTATCCCTTATTCCATGTTCATGTACCGTTGGATCTTATGTGCTTTGGCCTTAAGCCTCTGTTTTACATCTCTATTGTGTTTGTTTAGTCCCCCTCTCTTGTACTTTGTATTTCTCGTTGAGTTCCTCCCTTGTTTTCTTGCTTCTTAGCCTTTTTTCTGTCATCTCTTTCAGTTTACTCAAGTCAGATCTCATCACCATGATTTGCTTTTCCAGGCGTTGGTGTTCGAATCCCCATCAGTTCTGCTACTAATCTTGCTCCTGCATATGCCAAGTTGTTTGTTTCTGTGATACTGGTGGTGTGTATTATGCCCATTATTCCATTTGACCTCACTTGTTTTTCTCCCTTAATTTCTTGGGTGTTGTAGGCTTTCATGGAGGGGATCTTTGTTCTCTCTGTATCTGGCTCCATCCATTGTCTAATCTTTTCAACCCATTCCGTCCTCTCTGTTACTTCGTCGGTGTTTCTTCGTGTGTCATTGTTTGATACCTCATTCTCCCTGTCGTCTTCTGTGGCATCGTCTCTCAGTTCGTGTAATTCGTTGTCGTGTGACATTTCCCTTTCCAGTTCTTCTCTTTCTGTTGGGGAGAGCCAGTTCTTTTTTCTTTATGTTCCTTACTTGGTCCTGCTGCAGCTTCTGCTCTGTTTTGGGGGGTGTTATTCCTCTCATTCCAGATGTTGACCACTCTTCTTCTATATCCTCTCTCCGTCGGGTTGCTTCTGATGTAGCATCTCCATATTTCCTATTTTCTTCTCTTGTCCATTTCTTCCTTTTTGCTTCTGTAGCTCCAATCTCAGGCTGTTGATTACTATCGTTGTGGTGATCAGTTGCTGGATGACGACCTCCAAGTACCTGACCGTCTTCCCCTTCAATTGGGTTGAATACCTGGTTGCCGGACGAAGCTCCTCTGTTGCCAGAGGTTCCATTTAACGTCGTTGTCGTTTATTACCTTCATTTCTTTCCATCATTGCTGAGTTTTGCTATTTAACCCATAGCTGGACCCTACCCCATCAGGGATAGGTACTCATTTACAGCTGAGTTAGACTGAGGAAATATGGTAAAGATCCTTTCCAAGGAATCAACGCCGAGGAGAGCGGTCACCCATCCAACGACTGACCAGCCCCAATGTGCTTAACTTGACTTAAGTCCATTGACGACCTAACCCACTCCTCCACGGCGCCACCTTATATTATTTATTATTATTCATATTATTATTATTATTATTATTATTATTATTAATTATTATTATTATTATTATTTATTTTTTTTTTTTTTTTTTTTTTTTTTTTTTTTGGGGGGGGTCTATCACAGTCCTCCAATTTGACTGAGTGGTATTTATAGTGTGGGGTTCCGGGTCGCATCCTGCCTCCTTAGGAGTCCTCCACTTCTCTTACTATGTGCGCCGTTTCTAGGATCACACTCTTGTGCATGAGTCCTGAGCTACATCAGCCTCTAGATCTTCCAGATTCCTTTTCAGGGATCTTGGGATTGTGCCTAGTGTTTCCTATCATCATCATCATCATCATTATTATTATTATTATTATTATTATTATTAATTCAGTAGATGAAACCTTTTCATTGGAACAAGCACACAGGGGCCAGTGACTTGAAATCCAACCTTCCAAAGAATGTTGTTTCAACCTCCCACAGCAGACCCCAAACTGCAGAAGTAACTGATCATGATACAGAGCCAGTGATTTTTTATCGCCCTCGGGGGAGACGCGAACCCGCGACATCTGAGTGGCATGTCACGAGTTAACCACTATACCAGCGGAATAGTTCCTGTCATTCAGAGTAAGTAGGCATTCGCATGAAAATGCAAAATAAATTCCTTGATCGGTTGAATAATAAGACAGATACTTACTTCCCAAAACAGACAGAAAACTTATCCCCATACTATGATCATGAAGGTAAATTGTTGTTGGAAACACGAAGCTTTCTCCTTCGGGGGAAAGCTTGCAATGCGTTTGGACGTGACAGTGAGAAGGGAAATCATTAACTACCTCCCCTTTTAATTATCGGGTTAATTATCAGAGAAAAGGGACAGGGCTTCAGGGACGGAACAAAAATGAACTCTCGAATAACATAAATCTGTGATTATGAAAGCGGCAAAAAATCAGAGAAAACTGAAAGAGGGAAACTGCATAATGATTAAACAGATGAGGGGTGAAGCCACGAAAGAAGGATATAATCTCAAGTTTTTCACAAAACTGAAAAAGAGTGCCATAAATATCAAATCAGTATTGCTCCAGCATGAATTCTCTTCTCTCTCTCTCTCTCTCTCTCTCTCTCTCACTCTCTCTCCTCTCTCTCTCTCTCTCTCTCTCTCCATCATATATATATATATATATATATATATATATATATATATATATATATATATATATATATATAATTACTCCTTTGCCATATTATGAGCGCTGTAAAACGAAATTTTATGCAAAATCACGATAACCAGGTGAAGAATAAAATAATGTTCAGAATAGTGGATAACATTTCTTCGACCTATTACAAAACGTGTTTTGATAAAATCACATTGTATGTCCAACGCGAAAAAAAAAATTTAATTGGAAAAAATTATTGACTTCACTTTTTGAGAAACAATCTTTCCTCCCCTTTCACTCAGTCCTATATCATTTTCCGATTCCTTTACAGAAAGGAAGGAGATTTTTTCGTGTTTTTGCAAGATATAGCGTCCTATACGTCTCAACTGCATAATCCAAGAACGAAGAGACTCTCTTGACTCAAATAGGAAATAATTTCTCTCTTAACATGAAGTGGCCATGTTTGCCAGACCAGACCTCTCTCTCTCTCTCTCTCTCTCTCTCTCTCTCTCTCTCTCTCTCTCTCTCTCCCCTGGAGTAGCTCCTATTATTTTTTGCCATCGTAACCAGCAACAATAGTTAACACTCAACAATACCTTTATAAGAAACTCGTTGGAAAATGGCTAAATACCTGTTGTCACTGGATCACTTAAAAGACGTTTTAAGATTAGGAAAAGGCTATACAAAAAAAAAAAAAAAAAAACAGACAGGAAGCCAATAAATCATCGTAATATATAGTCTCCGTAACTTATCTGGAATGACGACATCGGTAATTACGACTGAAGCAAATCTTCAATTATCCAAGAAAATTAAAATGAGTGCATTACATTTAAATCTGAAGAGGAGAGCATAATTAAATTAGGAAAAGCAGCAATAGCAGAAAACTCGTCATAAAATCAATGTCGGCAGTAAAGGGAAAATCACGATGGCACCCATTACAAGGCACCCATTACAAAGAGTAGCCGATGGGTCATAGTGCAGCTGGGAATGCTTTCCCAGTGGCGTCAAAGATCGCCTGGCGAGTGCCAAAGTTGAGGCATTTGATGAGCATTTAAGAGGCACCACGGTGCCCGAGCTTCCGCTGAACTAAAGTCGAGGAATAGCCAAAGTTTAATCGAAAAATGTAATGCCTTCCAATGGTTCCTTTTGGCTAAAGAACTCGGTAACTCTGCCAGACTTCGGTTTCGAGCCATTATCGCCAAGAAAGGGAGAGCATGGAGGAGGAGGAGGAGGAGGAGTAAGTAACAAGAATACTAGAGAAAGGAGAGGCGAATTATCTTCAAGAAGCGGAGTTAGGAAGCAAGGAGAATGAGAAGGGGGAAAAATTGGCGAAGTGGCGCAAAATCAAAACCAAAAATAAAATGAATAACATAAATATAAAGGGGATAAAGACCAAATAAACAATGAAGTGAGTCTTATGTCTACTATAGTAGATTCACATCGACCGTGCATTTGATGTCTAGGTCCTTCCCTTACGACGCTCCTGATTGGCTGTTGATAAGCCAATCACAGGGCTGGGAACTCTCAGTCTCTCGAAAGAGTTCACATAGGCAGGATGTACGTTCGACCTCTCCTGAAAGACGTATACCTCAGGAGAGATGGAACATACATCATGCCTATGTGAACTCTCGAGAGAGACTGAGAGTTCCCATCCCTGACATTGGCCTATCAACAGCCAATCAGGAGCGTCGTAAGGGACTGGCTTAGATTTACGAGCATTGCTGTTCATTGCTATTTAGCTGCATCCTTTAACCTTTCCATTAAAAACACCTTTATCTAGTTCTCTCTCTCTCTCTCTCTCTCTCTCTCTCTCTCTCTCTCTAAAACACACATATGCATACACGCAAAGGTTTTACTTTCCTACGAAATCCCCTGACTTCAATTCCAGATCTGGTCGTTCCCAACCATCTCTTCAAAATGTAACACGTCATTTTCTGCCTCCAGCCTCCTTCCCCAGCCTTTATGACATCTTTTGACACCGACTACCCGGAGGGGTTGGGGAGAAAAATAATAATCTCATTACAAGCACGATCTCGAATGACAAACATCCCGCCATCATCTGACTTTTTTATAACCTTTACAGGGATTCTTTCCTCTCTCTCTCTCTCTCTCTCTCTCTCTCTCTCTCTCTCTCTCTCTCTCTCTCTCTCTCTCTCTCATTTCACTTTCGTTTTCATAAACCATAAACAAAAGGTTAAACTTCCCACGTCCTGTGCCAGAAGTTTTCGTCCTCTCATTCTTTTCTTTTGATGGAAGACCGACACATAAATTATGAATGAAAAAATGGTCGTGGAAATATGCAGTTTCCCTTGACGGTTAAATAT
>NC_087208.1:29873939-29878939 GCF_015104395.2 Macrobrachium nipponense | reverse complement strand
AACGTAATTCTTTCGCACAAACACAATGTCGCCCCGAAGAAGGAAAAAAACAAAACAAGGACAGCACCAACATTTCTGAACTAGTTTGCAAGACGCTTCATAGCTTGTGGCACGCACGGGGAAAATGCATTCAGACTGGCAAGCAACAAACTGCATTCCGTGTGCTGAAACTTCCCTCATAAATACTCATTCTGAAGTCCCTCTCAAGTGATCCCTCTCCCAGAATCTCCTTCCTTGTCTGCTAGAATCCACGGGACTGCATCCACTCGCTCCTCTGCCGTCTCCTAGAATCCTTGGACAGCTTTCTCTTGGGACACTCGCTTGCTTTATTTCATTCTGGTTTTTTTTCTCTCTCTCTCTCACTCTTTCTCTTTGTTTGCCTGTTCTTTGCTGAGGGAATTTAGCAGCGATAACAGAACTGCAGCTGGCGTTCTAAATTTTGTTTAGAAAATAATGGTCACAAATAATTTGTCGTTCATGCCTGTGTGTGCTATATTAAAGGGAGACAAAAAACTACACACACGCATACATACATATGAATAATATATAATAACATATGTATATATGTGAATATATGTGCATATATATACATATATATGTATGTATATACATTTTTATATATATACATACTACACATATATATGTATATTTAAATATAAGTATATATATATATATATTAAACATGTATATATAACTAAATATATATATATATCTATATATATATATATATATATATATATATACATTATTTTATGTGTATGTGTGTCTTTTCGCCCTTTAGTATAATCCATAGACAGGTATGAACGACGAAATTGGAATTATTTGTGGCTATTACTTACTAAACATACGTATATATATACATACATATATATATATATATATATATTATATATATATATATATATATATATATATATATATATATAAGAGGAATTCCTACGTTTCATTCACTACAATGCATTTTTCAAAGACCTCAGAAAATTATATCTAATCATTTTCCAGCTTTAAAGTTTAACATTGTTCCTACAAACCCTTTAGCTATAGGGCGCTTTTTCAATTTTAAAAGACCGTTTACATCCATTGATGACCTCTTGTGTGGTTTATAAGATATTGGTCCTCGATGTGACCAAGGAATCTATTCCGGGTCCACACTAAGGTGACCCAAGGTCCGGATTGACAGACATAATTCGGTCAGTTACAGAACAGGCAACAAACTTCCATTGCCTGAGTTCTGTAACATCAGAAAACAAGGAGGTGCAAATATGAAATCCAATATAAGGACTTGGAGATTAGGTATAGGCATTTTAACCATAACAAGTTTTGTTCCATTACCGAGTCATTATTCATTAAGCGTCTTGTTCCCCCTTAATTAAACGAGCCGTCTGACTCCATTCCTCTCTACCTCTCTTGAGCCGACCACCCCTCCCCCAACCTCCCCCCCTCCCACCTCTTCCTCCGTTTCCTTGTCAGGCTTCTCCTGACATATCTTATGGTTGGTTCCTCTTTGCGAGTTTACTGTTTATTATGTTTATATATTTTCATCTTAATCTTGAGTTGAGTTGAATATAGAATTTAAGCCAAAGGTCAAGCACTGGGACCTATGAGGTCATTCAGAGCTGAAATGAAAATTAACAGTAAACGGTTTGAAAGGTGTAACAGGAGGAAAACCTCGCAGGTGAACTATGAATCTAGTATTAGGAGAGGGTGGAAAGTAAGATGAAGAAAGAGAATATGAAAGGAGGTACAGTAAAAGGAACGAAAGTTGTTGTAGCTAGGGTACCCTTTGCTTCTTATAATTTACTTTGCTTCTTTTTTTATACATTTTGCGATGTATTTTAACTTAATTTGAAATTTTTTATATAAATCTAACCTTCACTTTGAAATTTACTATCTATGTATTTTCACATTTTCACAGTTTTATTGTTCGTTCTTTTTCTTTCTTTGAGAGCTCTCGCGGTCATTCTAACATCCCTTCTCAGGCATAATAATCCGTTTATTCATAAACAAGAGGACCTGTGGGGGTCGTTGGCTCAGTCATTTTAATTCTTTAGTTTCCTACGTGAAGAACCATCTACCTAAGATTCCATGGAAACGCGGTTAAAAAAGAAAGATGCGGCCGTCCAAACCCATGAGCCTGGTTTGGATGTGATGAAAAATTCAAGGAGTGAACGGTAGATTCACATATATTCCGAAATTAATGGACATTATAAAATTTGCAATCATTAAAGGAAATGCAATACGATATGCTATATCATATATTCATCCTGAATCTACATTCACTTGGAGATTATAAAAGAATCTTTGACAAGTACTGGATAATCATGCAGCACTAGTTAGTACTACCATTCAAGTCGTTGACTTGTATTTAACCTGCTTATGTTGCGCGCGCGATAAGTCGCCGACAAGTGTTTATGAAAGTTTTACTGCAGTGTAGACGCACCCTGAGAGAGAGAGAGAGAAGAGAGAGGAGAGAGAGAGGAGAGAGAGAGGAGAGAGAGAGAGGAGAGGTGGGGTGGTTGGTTGGGAGGGGGGGGGGGGGGGGGGGGGGGTAATGATGTACATCTGACATTTATACCCGTTGTATAACCTCCAAGTACATCGTCTTCATTTTTATTTCTATTCCTCCTCCACAAAAGGTTTGTGTTCAAAGGTGGATTTCAGGTGATTTTTCCCGTAACTACTCTCTCTTGGAAGAAAGATATGAATACCGAGGCAGCAGCGAGAGAATGTTTCCGTGAGACGTCTAATTATAAAAATTGTAAGAAACTGTAAATGTATATTTTCTAAATAAAAGTAAAAAAATTAGAAAAGATCACTGCTTAGCAGTTTTCCAGACATCTAAGTGGTATTGAAACACCCTTCGGCGCCTATGGAGCGCTTATAAATTCCTATGCCCTTGTTATGGGAATTGGATGTTTACGGTTGCCACCCGTTCGTAAAATACAGATTCGTTCTGTATTGGAGAGAGGGAAATGTTGCGGTCTGTATTGAAGCAATACAGAACGCCATTTGTTCTGTATTTGGCTGTCTGGACATCATTATTTTAAAATTACGTGAGCGCATTTTTCAGTCAATCTTGCCGCACAGAAGGAATAATATAAAGTTGATGGTATACACACACACACACACACACACACATATAAATATATATATATTTATTTATTTATTTATTATTTCATTGTTTATGTCACAGCATGTCATTTAGTTTTGAGTTCTATTATACATGTCACTTCACAGATAACTGACAACTTGCGAAGTGATCTTATATGAAACATGTCTTCCTCACTCTCATGTTGGCTGCACATAGCCTCAGAATGCCCCAGAAATAGGACATATTTCACCAGATGAATGGGTTCGCTCCGCTCGCCATAACTTTTCCTCCTTATACAACTACGTAATGTATCATCCGAGCTCGAGGTGGCAACCCTAGATGTACTCCTATAAATTAATCTCATTTTTTACCGCCTTCCATTCTCAAAAACTGACCACCAGTCAGACATCTTGGTTTGGGGAATTACTCAAAATTTATATAACATTAATTGAGTAAAATAAATACGGAAAGTATATGCATACCCCTTCCAAAAATCCCTTAAATAAGTTTTCAGCCATTAGATCCTTGTATATTACTCAAAATTTGTGTTACACTAAATTGGGCAAAATTAACACTGAAAGTATATGCATACACATTCAAAAATCCCTTAAATGAGTTTTCAGCCATTAGATACCTTGTATATATATATATATATATATATATATATAATATATATATATATATATATAGAGAGAGAGAGAGAGAGAGAGAGAGAGAGAGAGAGAGAGAGAGAGAGAGGATGCCACGGAGGAAAATGGAAAGACAAGAATGTCAAGATCGTTCGGTCTACACGACCCTTTACTTGAGGCATTTAAGACATCACCTTTATTTATACATAGCATCACGTTTTATATACTTCGTGGTTAAGTTATTAAAAATATATATATATATATATATATTATATATATATATATATATATATATATATATATTATATATACATATATATATATATATATTATATATAATATATATATATATATACTATATATATATATATATATATATATATATATATATACAAATTC
Source organism: Macrobrachium nipponense (assembly GCF_015104395.2). NCBI lineage: Eukaryota > Metazoa > Arthropoda > Malacostraca > Decapoda > Palaemonidae > Macrobrachium > Macrobrachium nipponense. Next base: position 29,874,820 of record NC_087208.1, on the reverse strand, counting down.
CATCTCAACCCCTCAGCAAGATTTGACAGATGTAACTAATCAAGGGAAACTAGCAAAGGAGGCAATAGACGCTTCTACATAACGTTTTCAGGTAGTCTAATTACCAGCGGTTTCATCAGGAGTGTTTTCATCATATCACTATCATATTTCTCACTTAATACTAAAAAATGGGATATCATTACAGACAGGTAAACGTTCAAAAGATTAAATGTACTAAATAAAAACACTTATCATATACCAGGCGGAGAAAATGGACGTGTGTGTGTGTACGGGCGCGCGCGCGGGTTGGTGGGATTTGGGGGTGGTGGTGGGGGTTGGAGAGCGAGAGACATTACGTCAATTAGGGTTTATTTCAGAATGACAATTAAGGTTCCATTACCGACTTTCCTTTCGGGGGCAAACTTTCCGGGGAAGAAGCGCATTGGCTTTTTATGGGAGCCTTCGTCAAATATTCAGTCTTCAATTAAGCGGAAAATAACTCTATCAGTTCTGATAAATAGGAATCTGAACCTTGCCTCCCGCTGATTTAGTTCCGTGGAGTCAATGTAGGTCTGGTTAGGCTGCTGCTGTCGCTCTAATTGAAATAGGCGGTTGAGAAGTAAAGTGACCATTAGCGATGACTCTCTCTAAAACAGACGGTTGGTGAGTCCGGTGTGCTCTAATGGAGTCGTTGTTGCTCTCTGGCAGTCACTTGCTTATCATCTCTTTTTTCCCGAAGTCAACAATTCATTGTCAACATGTTGGAATTAAACATATATTTCGCAGGGCAGAGTCTCTCTCTCTCTCTTCTCGTCTCTCTCTCCTCGTGCTCTCCCTCTCATCTCTCTCTCTCTCCACCCGTCACTTTCACATACACGCGCGCACACCACACACATATATAT
>NC_087208.1:29853939-29866439 GCF_015104395.2 Macrobrachium nipponense | reverse complement strand
GAAAGCAACATTATTCCATAAAGACCAGATGAGTAGCCAGAAGGTGCACTTTACTTCCATGGTATATACAATTCCTCAGTATAATATATACATATATATATATATATATATATATATATATATATATATATAGAGAGAGAGAGAGAGAGAGAGAGAGAGAGAGAGAGAGAGAGAGAGAGAGAGAGAGAGAGAGAGAGAATTTCAGATAGGCAAACTTCTTTCAATACAGAAACACATACATACATAAAATTCTCATATTCTTCGATCAAACTCAAATATAATGGAAACGCCCCACGATGACCGGTACCGACAAAGGATAAGTTTAATATACGTACTTTAAAAGTAAAAGTATGAAAGCCAACACCAATAAATATGTAATATATGAAAAAATGTACATTTGGTTACAAAGAACACAATTGGGCAACCTATCTTTTTTATCGCTTGCGAATGACATATCGCCTATGTCCTCCCCTCTCCATCCAGAGATCCTCCCTCTTCCTTGGTTATTTCAGTCTAAAATGTCAGGAAGAAGCAAGAGTCGCTCCTGCAACCTATTTTCATCGCCTTTTGAAGTCACGGCAAAAGGCGGTTTCATCATCATGAGCTAGTATAACCGGAAAGACTTCAAAACGAATGGACCCAAACAAAACCCACTTTTAATAATAGCCATTTATAAACTGAGAATAAAAAAATAGCACTCAAAAAGGAAGAATGACTCAATATTGATAAGGCAATCCGTCAATGAAAAAATATTCTGACCGCTTTTGTCGGCATGGAAGCTTAAAACTAAATGGCTACTTAGTAGAGGAGAAAAATTCGCCTACATGTTCCCTGGACTTTCTCCTACCCACACACTGACATTAAAAAGAAAATAAGAAACAGAAAGAGAGAGAGAAAAAAACAGTGAACAACTTCGCAGAGAAAAGATCGGTGCCGTCAGCTAGAGTCTGAATCTAGAATAACAAGAAATAGCTTTCATTTTTCTAGGGCTCGAAACATATTCCCCTTTTCTTTCTCTCCTTCTTTATGAAGAGGACCAATACATCTTGACCGATGTAAAGTAAAAAAATAAATATACAAATGAATTTTAAATTTACGCTTCATGAATCAAAGGCGCCCTTTGTTCCATCAAGAAACGTTCGCGTCGGCGCCCTGCATTTCCATTACTATTGCACACGAACATACAAACAAAAAACTCATATATATATATATATAGATATTATTATTATATAATATATATATATATATATATATATAAAAATACATACGTACATATATATATACATTATATATGTATAATTATCGTTATATTACAGTGTGTATGTATATAATTAAAATATATATATATTATTATATATATATTAGAGTATATATATATATATATATATATATATATATATATATATATATAATATATATATATATATATATACAAACACACTATAAGGTTATAATTATGAATGTACGTTAGGAAAAAAGACACTGAAATGTTTTTTTTTCGTCTTTGTCATCTGTTGGAAGCTAAAGAAAGATACAGCAGTAAGAAGAAGCGCAGGCTGAAGATACTTTTAAAATATTAAAGACTTGAATTGACACTGAATACTGCAAGACTTGCATTCCTCAGGGGAAAAGATCCTTGATAGCTTGCTGCGAAGGGAGGGGTGGGAGTGAGGGAGGGAGGGAAAAGCTGGAGGAGGAGAGGAGGAAGAGGAGGAGGGGGAGAAGGATGGCACAGCTCCCCGAAGAGACCTCCTGCCAGAGTTTCTAGAAGAAGGACCACCACCTCCGCCAGCAGACGAGAACAACAGATTCCGAGGTATCTCGGGGATACATGAGTATTTTTCTTCGACTTATTTCTCCCGCTTTCTTTGTCTCCAAGTATGTCTATATCTACCTCCCTCGCCATGATGGCAGATGACAAAACTGTACGTGTGAGAGTGTGTGTTCGCCCGTGCGATATGTAAGTTTTAGGTGAATATATAAAAAATGAGACCAAATATTTTAAACTGCCAGAATATTCAGCAAGTGACCATCTCGCCATGATGGCAGAAAAAGAAATTGTACTTGAGTCTGTTAGTGTGTGCGTGTTTTTTATTTTATTTTTTTTTCGAGCATGCGTTTTAAAAGGATTAATCAAGAACGAGAAAAGGATCCTAAACTGTCGAAATATGATCATGTCGCCCTGATAAAAATTGGGGACAAAATCGGTTCAGAAATGAGATAGTTAAGGTCTCAATTGGGGTCACCTTCTGAACAGATCCGAGTCTACCTGCCGTTTATTGTCAGTCTAGTTAACCATTCTGTAACCATGCTGACAAACATATACGGGGTAACAACTGTCAGTAAATAAGTACTTTCCCTCTTCTATCTATCTTTCGGTCAATTCGACGATGTTATCAATTTCACGAAAGAAACAATTGCGAAAATACAGTACTGACCGGCTGCACTATATATGTTTGTTTGTATGGTGTTTTTATGTTGCATGTTGCATGGAACCAGTGTTTTTAGATTGCATGGAACCAGTGGTTATTCAGCAACGGGACCAAAGGCTTTACGTGACTTCCGAGCCACGTGGAGAGTGAACTTCCATCACCAGAAATACAAATCCCTAACACCTCAATGGAATGCCCAAGACTCGAAATCGCAGCCACAGAAGTGACAGGTCAAGACCATACCGATCACGCCACTGAGTCGCTTGCACTATATATGGAATGGAACTCGTTGCAGTAGACTCAAAACCGCAAGTAATGTTTGCAGCTTTATACGAAAACCTTGAAAATACGAGTGAAACCAAACGTTTTTTCAAAATAAACGATAATCATATAAATGGAAGACCTTCATAAGTATTGGAGATTGGTGTTATTTTATTTCTCATTTGGGTATAGGCTGCTTTGCTGAAGTTGGTGTCCGCATCACACAAAAATAGAAGACTATATAAAATAATAATAAGTCACATCTTCCAAGACTTGAGCTGAAGGTGAGACAGTCCAATCATATCCTTCTCACACCTGGGGGAAATTGATCTAACGCGTTCAGGGAGACGCTGGCACCCAAAGGCACATCCCGCCGAATAACAATGGCTGCTTTAAATGGAGTAGTGAAACAGAGAGAGAAAGAGAGAGAGAGAGGGACGGGGAAGAGGAGCATATATCTATCTATTCATTCATTTCGGAGTGGATTGTCCGTCAGGTCAGTTTCATTCTCAACAAGAAACGTGAAGGTTGGCTAGAGGATACAAAAGACTGCCAAATCGACCCAAACCTTTTGTCAGACGTGAAAGGAAGCCGCTCTTTAAAAAGAGCAATTCCAAAGGAGAAAATAGACTTCTTATCTTTGGTTATGACAGACTGACCTCTTGAACCGAGATGGACGAAGGGATTCGACAGTCACGGAAAGATGAAATACTTCATTTCCCCTTTTTCCGGGAGAGGGTTTTAATATGCTGACGTTTGCTTAACTTGGGCGGAAATGCATTTAAAACGGTGTTCTTGACTGGGCGATAATTGCTAACCCAACAAAGATACCGCAAGTAAATGGTTGAATACATTTTTGAGGATACGCGCATCAATTCCCTTTCTCTCATCGCCAGCGTTTGATTGCATTCCAAAATTGAATTCACTCTGTAATTTACATATTGCATGATTAAGTATATTAACTGGAAATCACCCGCATATCTACTGTACTGCCAATAAAACAAACAGCTCATGTTTCTCATTTTCTAAAGGGAATCCTACGCCCAATTATGGATTTTCCACCAAAGAACTCGATTATCAGAGCAATGCATAGCAACCCCTCGCAGATGTTGACTGACTGATGCGTTCGAATTGAAAAGACAGGTTTGAGTGTGGGTGTGTGTAAAGGAGGAGGAGGAGGAGGAGGAGTGAAAGGAAGAAGAATTAAAAAACGTAGAGAGGTAAAACTATGGAATAAAATTGAAATAAAAAGAATGCTTGCTTTCTAAGACCATTCTTTCGTCGGTCAAATGCATCATCCTGAACAATATAATCTATTGCCAAATATCTGAACGTAAGTACAAAACCACTATCTTTGCTATCGATATCAAACGACAGAGAGAGAGAGAGAGAGAGAGAGAGAGAGAGAGAGAGAGAGAGAGAGAGAGAGAATATGGCCATCTTCCATAAGCGAAAAGTCATCCCTCCTGTCAACATCTAATACCAGAGAAGAATAGGATACTTCCCATAAGGTTAAAGGCCGCCCGGGAGCAGCTTACCCTACTTCTTTTCTGGGGAGGTAAAACAAAATAGGAAAATAATCTAAAAGGAGACGAAACCCTTCATAGCCGCAGTAGCCTTAAAGCCTCACAGATGTTCCTCTGTAAAACCTTTCAAAAATTTTCGCTTAAACCGACAGCCAAAATCTCTATTGTGAATGTCAGCTTATGTATAAAGTGTATATATATATATAATATATATATACATATATATATATATAATATATAATATATATATACATATAAATATATATATATATATATTTATATATATATATATATATATATATATATATATATATATATATATATATATATATATATATATATATACATATATATATATAATATATATATATAAAATATATATATATATATATATATATAACTGAATCACGAAAGTTTGGAACGTGATAAATCCATAAATAAAGGTATAAGCCACGAAGGAATAATAAACAAAGGAAAGTTTCTGGCAAGATCTTTCGACTCAACGTCCTTTACTCAACAGTTTATCTGCTTATACCTAATAATATATATATATATATATATATATATATATATATATATAGTAGTAGAGAGAGAGAGAGAGAGAGAGAGAGAGAGAGAGAGAGAGAGAGAGAGAGAGAGAGAGAGAGAGAATATATTAGTCACCTTTTACCTAATATTTACGTAATTGTAAGAACCACAAGATATACAGTAGCCTGGGAAAAACTACTTGTTGTATCAGGAATGGAACGTAGCTCTTGTTTTACCTTACACAACGAAGCTCCTCCTAGTGCTTCAAGTACTTCCAAAATGCCGCTTTTCTCATTTACATAAATCTGGGTATTCTGTTCAAAGAAGCTTGTTAAGCAGTTTGTGCTATTTTTTGGTATGTGTCACGTGCAATAATAATAATAATAATAATAATTAATAATAATAATTAATAATAATAATATAAAATAATAATAATAATAATAATAACAATAATAATAATAATAATAATAATAATAATAATAATAATAATAATAATAATAATAATAATAATAATAATAATAATAATGCCAAAAAGAATGGCAGAATTAAGCGAGCTGATTTCATAAATTGTTTTGTCTATTTTCCTTACAATTCGCTTCTCAGGCTCAGCGATGTTTCTGAGAAGCGAATTGTAAGGAAAATAGAAAAAACAATATATAAAATCAACTCGCTTAATTCTGCCATTCTTTTTAACATCATCTGCCTAAAAGAGGGTCTTCAACCCAAATAATAATAATAATAATCAGTGCTCTTGGTTTTTCCATGATTCTTCAAGATTACACATGATTTCTTTCGTCTTGGAATGGTACCCCAAGTCACTTATTTTTGTTTTTATTTCACTAAGCCTATTAATAACCACCTATTTGCCGACAAACTAGAGTAGTTAGGGAATACTCGCTTCATTAACAAGTATAATCCTGGGAAGACATAGCAGCGTGGACGCATTCCGATGAAACCCTATATATTGCAGGTGACCTAAGCAATGAATTATCTGTTTAAAAATCCATAATTATATATCAAAGTATACTTTTATGTAAGAAACAAAGACACCTGAACGGTGTTCCTCATCAGTGTAGACGTTAAAACGTCAAGTGAGAGGGTAGGTTCCTCCTGAAGAGCTTCTAAAAAGGAGGAAACTACCCTCTCGCTTCCAAAGTCTTTGTTTTTTACATAGAAATATATTCTAATATATAATTGTGGATTTTTTAACAATTTGTTCTTCACTAGACTGTGAATTTCATAACAATGAATTACCTGGTAGTTAGTTGATAATACCAAGGAACAAACGGAAGTGGAGATTGACAGGAGCTACAAACCTTAACTCAAACCGAGATGCTTCGAACTTTCTAGACTCTGATTCAAGACCCAGTGCTAGAAAAAGAAATGACCATATTTGTGTTTGTAAGAGTCAAGGGTATTGCTGTATATATATACATTCCGTATTTTTTTTTTCTTTTCTGGAACTAAAAGAACTGTTAACCCATTTATCATATTCAGTCACATTGTAAAATGAAAGTGGATCCCAAATTATATAATTTTCTTTTTACTGCTATCACCCGTAGGTCGCTAGATACAAAATGACGAGAGAGAGAGAGAGAGAGAGAGAGAGAGAGAGAGAGAGAGAGAGATTGTCCACCCTACAAGCTGGCTTTCTTTGCTCTAATATCGTAAAAAACATATAGACATGATAATGAAAGGTGAAAAGACATATATGACTTCAAATTATCCCAGAGAGAGAGAGAGAGTGCTAAATTGTCAGTTTCCTTCATTTACCCTACTTTTGTAAAAAATAAAAAAATAAATTGCAAAAGGGGACGAGAAATATATGACTCCAACTTATCCTCAAATGAGCTGCAGAGAGAGAGAGAGAGAGAGAGAGAGAGAGAGAGAGAGAGAGAGAGAGAGAGAGAGAGAGAGAGAGAGAGATTATCAGTTTGCTTCATTTACCCTAATTTGTAAAGAAAAAAAAAGGCAAAATGGGACGAGAAATATATAACTTCAACTTATCCCCAAATGAGCTGGAGAGAGAGAGAGAGAGAGAGAGAGAGAGAGAGAGAGAGAGAGAGAGAGAGAGAGAGAGAGAGGTAATAATAACGTGGCCATAATAGAACTGGGGTATCCCAAGCTGCGGGGAGCCTCTGAGGTTCATTACCAAGGCATAATTAGATTCATAATTAGCAATTATCATCAAAATTACCAATCTTCGTCAATGCGCTCTCTTCACTGACACAATGTGCGCCTCGATATTTATGAACCGTCAGTCCTGAAGTCCTTTTCAAGTGTCAATTTTAGGTGATTTCCTAGAAGCTAAAGCTGATTTGTGACAAACTGCTGAAATAGGATCTAGAGAGGTTCATCTGGGTATTTCAGAAGCAGGCAGATAGGCAAATACAATGGTAGCTGGTAAAAAAAAATGGGGGGGGGGATAAAATAGTTTAAACACGTATTTAAAAATCCCATAAACGATTACCATGAAGCAACTCTTATCGTCATGAGCACCAATGCATGAACTATCTTGAATGATAAAGTTACAATTTTCCTTCAGCTCGTAATAATTAGAATCGGTCTTACGTCGAACACAAGGTAAACTGGGAAGATTTTTAAATATTACCAACAATTAAAGTCCGTGAATTTAAAACCTAAATAATGCAGAGGGCAGGGTAAGTTATCATCTAACCTAGCCCAATTTATAAGAAAAAAAATCCAGTGAAAAGCTACAAAATGCGTTGATAAAATAGTTATTACTCAAAGCAAACAATATAATATGATCAAATAAAGACGTTTACTACCTAATAAAAATATTCACAAGTTTACCTATTTATCCAATGGGTACTGAATTTCTTTCCTTTGGTTGAAAACAAATTATGTAAATATATATGTAAATATAATATATAATATATATATAATAATATATATATTATATATATATATATATATATAGATATTACAATATAGTATACATGTGTGCGCGTGTGTTGGTACTGCATTTATTATATGTGAGTGGCTTAGGCGTTCATCATGGTTATGAAAACAGGTTATATGGTGTTTTGCACAAATTGGGCCATTTTAAAGCACAGTACATAAACCTTAATAATCGAATAATTTCATAACAATTTTGATTAAAAGCTAAAACGGAAAAATGGGAGCAGCCCGAGTCCCACAGACACGTAAACAAACTCCCATTTGAGATCTCTGGATGCAAGCATAATGCAAAACCTGTATGATGGTTCCTTAAAAAAAAACTTATGAGAGGAATATAAAGACATGCTCCCTCTTTATACTAATACTTTTTAATGCAATAAAATAATAATTATTGAAAAATATTCTCTCTGAAAATCACAACTGAACTGCATACAAGACGCTAAACTCAACAACCTTTGATGTCGGGCACGCCACTGCAGCTGATCTATCAATCAATCACTCTAACACAATAGTGGAAACTCCAATTTCCTTTGAGGGAAACTGAATCCAAAGGCTGGCATCAAGCTACACAGACGAGTCGGACTTTCTCGAGCTGGAGGCTATTAGTAAGCTTGCGCATCCTTTCGTAAGGAAAATGGAATATATATTGGCATCCGGTATTGCCCCGAAAGATTCAAAACCAGATATGAGGTATTTAACATACTCATAGACGAAAAGAGAGAGAGAGAGAGAGAGAGAGAGAGAGAGGAGAGAGAGAGAGAGAGAGAGTCTTCCCCTCAATTACTGATCCTTCTATAATTGACACAGGTCAACCAGTGCACATTTAAGCAACCAAAGATTTAATGCATGAATTGTACTTATCTAAGGTTCATCTGTTAACTTTGCGTCAATATGACTACTTTCAATGCACCAGTGAATCAGGAAATTCACAGTGCCAGCATTTAAAAAAAAAAATACTTCATGCGAAGAGGAACCCATTGGAGGACGGCTGTAATATTCAATCTTGGTTTCACAATTCGCTTTGATGGGCAAATGAAAAACAAACCTGGTTTAACCCGTGGCAACCGAATGACCCCAAAACGAGCACAGGACAGTTTGACCGATTATAGTAGTGTACATACAGATTAGCCAAATGAAATGGTAATAATAAGTACAAAGCTGTATTAACTATGTACAGTATCTAATACTTCAGTTACCAAGAAAACTTGTGTTACCTGTAAATGTGTTTCACGTTCAGCCTTTGACCGACATTCCTCGTCGAGATATCTGTCATTTAAAACCTATTCCCATCCCATTTGCTTTTGGTTATGCCCCTCCTCCAATTTATTTAATACGTATGTGCTTTCTTGTCTTCAGTGTTTTCACTTTTGATCGCATTGCGCTTTTTATTTCAAGGAATTTGCATAAAATTTCAATGTCTTTGAATTAAGCCACAAAAAAAAGTGCATATTCAGAACAGAAACTTCAATGATATCTCTATGAATAAAACAGTTAAAATACATAAATGTAGGATTTGAAGCTCTTATAAAAAATACATCTAAATTACTGAGGAGCTGAAGAGAGAGAGAGAACCAGGATGCAATATTCTGCCTATAACTAAACTGAGATATACCGACCTAAGGGGAGCATCTGATGCTCATTAAGAACACAAAATTAGATTCATAATTACTAGTCAGCATCAAAATTACTAGTTTTCGACAATAAGGTTTCTTCTTGACAAAGATGAAATCGAGTCTTGTCATTTGGTTTGACAGATGCCTAGTTTATGGGTTTAAATGGAAACTATAATGAGCAAGAAATAAATCTACTTGTTACGATCGTTTCCCAAATGGGGACATAAATAACTTTACGGGAAGCAGCACAGAACTTGGATTTACTATTGACCTATAAAGCAAGGTTCCTTTAACCACTGATAAGGCTTCCACATACGGGAGATTGAAAGCAAGAAAGATAAACACAGGCACAACAGATAAGGAATACATGAGCAAGAGTAAAAAGATGCATACCCTTTCTCAGCCAGAAATCTCTAAACCAATTTCAGGTAAGATTCGAAGCACATAATGGTTGATGGTAAGATGAGAGGAGAAGATGTGAGCCATTGAATAATTAAAACAATGAAGATGGTAGGTTCTGGGCATAAGACTGGCAAGAGACTTGAATTTCCTACATAAATCAAAGTGAGAGTGGAGAAACTTCTGAGCCAACAATCCTCTATGGAAGTGAAGTGCAGGTGTTAAATGCAAAAGAAAGAAGGAAAAGGTTGAAGCAATAGAATGAATTGACAGTATGAGAAATGTGGAGATATACAGAGGTGGTAAAAAAGATAGTATAACTTAAAGAATCAATCTGTGAATTGAGTTGGTTCGGTCATGTGCAAAGAATAGAAAGAACGACATGTAGGAGAAAATAAGTGTGAAATAAGTGTGAAATAAGTGTTGCAACGAATGGGACACAATGTCCAAGAAGTTGCAGGGATTTGTGTTGCTCTTCTCTGAAGTCATTTCCTGTTGAGAAAACGGCTTATAAGACGTATATATATATATATATATAATATGTATATATATATATATGTATATATATCTATATATATATATATATATATATTATATATATACATACATACATACATAGTATGTACATAATATTACATATGGATAATTACTGAGTATACACACACACACACACACACATATATATTATATATATATAGATATATATATATATATATAGTATCTATATATATATATATACAATATATAGTATATATATATATACATTATACATACAATACATATGTACATATAATATTATATATGGATAATTACTGAGTATACCATATATATATATGTGTGTGTGTGTGTGTGTGTGTGTGTGTGTGTGTGCGTGTGTTCTCGTGTGTTGCAGCCAAATGGAGAAGGGCATAAGCCTGGCAGCCTATTTCCTAAACATTTGTCTTATTAGGGCACCTTTTTTCAAGAGAAGAGTGAGTTATTTACTACATACACACTCACACAATATATATTTTATATATATATATATTATATATATATAATAGTATATATATATATACATATATAATTATCATAAATATATCATATACATATGTGCGCATTGTCGTGTATGTGTGTAAAGTGTGAAAACACAATTGAAGAGAATGGAAGGCATAAAAACTAATTACCTAAAGTTATATATACAAAACTAACATTCCATATGAACGATAATGGCATTTGTTTCGAAGGGCACACAACCTTAATATCCATTTCCTTCAATAATAATAAAATCAAATCCCAGCATATGAAGAAGCGAAGCGGACTGATCATTCGGAGACAGCGCCAACCGATGATGGCACTTCTAATAAAATACCAAACACCAAACTGCACGCAGTTCCTGGGAGTCAATATCCATCCAGACTACGACGCCATTTTAATTGATCTATCAATCAGTCGCCCAGACGTTATTGACGAAACTCCAATACAGTTTTGAAAAACGGAATTGACAGGTGGGCTTCAAGATGAGAAGTGACTGACTTCCTTGCGTTCACGGGACATAGTAGTGGTTACTTATCCTTCTTTCATAAAGGGCATCGCCGGGGAAGACGGTTCATTGTGCCCGAAAAAGTTGAAGAAATATCTTGATTAGACAGAGAGAGAGAGAGAGAGAGAGAGAGAAGAGAGACCTTACCTTACCTTACCTTACAGACCTTACAGTTCGTTCGGGTTGCCCCAGGTCCCTCAGTGTGAGGCACCTCTAATGTCTACCAGAGAGTTGCTAGTACATCTTCCGGTATATTTTGCATCTTCCAATCTTGGATGGTCTGGGATGCAGTTTAGATATTTGTCGAGCTTATTCTTAAACACATCTACGCTCACTCCTGATATATTCCTCAGACGAGCTGGCAACGCATTGATAGACGCTGCATTATCGATGCTGGTGCGTAGTGGATTAATGTCCTGTGAGCTTTCCTTATTTTTCCTGGTATAGTTTTGGGCACTATTAATCTACCTCTGCTTGCTCTTCTGATATTTTTAGTTCCATGATGTTTTCTGCTATTCCTTCTATCTGTTTCCATGCCTGAATTATCATGTAGCGTTCTCTTCTCCTTTTCTAGAACTATATAATTTTAAGGATTGTAGTCTTTCCCAGTAGTCAAGGTCTTTAACTTCTTCTATTCTAGCTGTAAAGGACCTTTGTACACTCTCTATTTGTGCAATATCCTTTTGATAGTGTGGGTACCATATCATATTGCAATATTCAAGTGGACTACGAACATATGTTTTATAAAGCATAATCATGTGTTCAGCTTTTCTTGTTTTGAAGTGCCGTAACAACATTCCATTTTTGCTTTACATTTTGCCAACAGAATTGCTATTTGATCATTGCATAACATGTCCTATTCATCATCACACCAAGGTCTTTAACTGCTTCCTTAATTGTGATTGTCTCATTATTAGGTCCCCTATATGCATATAGCTTTCTTTCTCTGTCTCCATAATTTATTGATTCAAATTTATCAGAGTTAAATACCATCCTATTTACCTCTGCCCAATCATATACTTTTGTTAAGGTCTCTTTGTAGAGCGTTCCTATCTTCATCACAAGTAATTTCTCTACTTATTCTTGTGTCATCTGCGAAACTACTCACTACCGAATCCTTAACATTACTGTCTATGTCTTCAATCATAATAACAAACAGTATTGCAGCTAACACCGTACCTTGTGGCACACCGGATATTACCTTGGCTTCATCCGATTTCTCATCGTTTGCAATAACTATCTGTTTTTCTGTTGTGTACAAATTCTTAACCATCTTCTACCTTTATCCACAATATTG
>NC_087208.1:29838939-29848939 GCF_015104395.2 Macrobrachium nipponense | reverse complement strand
AACGCCTTTTCTTTAAGAAAATTACTTATTGAGTTAAGGAAGATTTTCTAAGAACAAATTAGTACCCAGAAGGAAAGGCTATAATCCTTCGTGGCCTCACGAAAATAATGCTAGAAGAAAATAACAATTTCAAAAATAAGCACTATGAACAAAGAGAGAGAGAGAGAGAGAGAGAGAGAGAGAGAGAGAGAGCTGTTAATACTGCCAGAAAATGAAAAGGCAGTAAACAATGGCTTTTTTGTAGATTTCCAAGAGAATAAACATATAAACTAAAAACAAAATAACTGACTTGTTGTAATTAACGATAAAACATAGCAATAAAATCATTCCTTCCAGACCGATTTATATAACTAACCTATCCTTGAGTTTTACAAGTAATGGTTTAGATACTATGAGATTACTGAAACTGAGATTAACTTGTAAAAAGATCTTTTAAAGTATCTATTATATTGACGATTTGAAAGTGGGTCATGCAAAGAGGTACTTGGTGAGAGAGAGAGAGAGAGAGAGAGAGAGAGAGAGAGAGAGAGAGAGGGGCTTTCAACTCGTGAAAGCTTTTAAGCGAACAAGATCCAGACAATGAAACACGCCACTGGCCCAGGCAACCAGATTGTCAAAGGAACTTCATTCTTCTTTTTAACAGCGCTTATTAAATAAACAGAATGGTCTGGTTTCTATTTATCATGAATTGGGCTCCGTCAATGGACCTTTATCATAGGTCCAGTGACGGAGCCCAATTCACAGTTAATTACTTGACCGGGTAGAATCGAATAGAAACAATTAGGAACTGAAGAGGCCAGGTTCTATCAACCTGCAATGATTCATATCTGTCTAATCAGCTGCCATTATTTTTAAACATTTATGCTCATATAAGAAACCAATATCGGTATGTATCCCTAAGCTGTGAATTATGTAGAGGGTAATAAATCAGTTATTGCACGTGTCGCATATCTAATATTATATCAAACACAGCGATTTCTTGTCTACGTGAGTTCTGGGAAATGTTTTACAGGGCGGGCCGAGTTTTCCATTGCATTATGCAGGGACAAATCACTCTTTAATCTGCAGTTGACCTCGACAGGATCAACAACAGACGCGGAGTACTGACGGTACACATGCTTGACCTAAAACCTGATAAATAATAATACTTCATCAGAGATGTAGGCCCTAAAAACATTCACTTTTTATTTATCTATTTATTACTTTTTTTTTTACAGTCCCGTCATCTTTGACACAGACAACATTAAAAACAATTACAGTAAAATCTAATCTTGAGGAATTCGACGAACAGAAGAAATTCTACGTCCAAATATTCCTGCGTAAAACATTATAAACAATTAGTAAATTTTTATACAGTTTTCATGACCAGGAAAGTTTCCCCATGGAGTTGACAACAACTTTCACAACCAGGTTAATTTACCAATGAGACTAATTGAAAATGCAACATATTGGATGGTGAAATTGATATTGAGGCTGACTTATTGCCTAATGCAGTATTAGAGAATAACCAAATCTTACGCGAATCATCATAGCAGTGAATCATTCCTCTCTCTCTCTCTCTCTCTCTCTCTCTCTCTCTCTCTCTCTCTCTCTCTCTCTCTCTCTCTCTACACATATTCATTTCAAACAAGGAACCTTCAGCACCCCACGACTTACAACCATTCACCAGTTGTGCCAAGACCTTGGCCAATGCTTCGGATATCCCAGATAGAGATCAGAAGCTCAGTATCGAACAGTAATGACTACAATAAACCCATAACTTTGAGGAATAGTTCAATTCGAAAGCAGCGAATTCAAGACATCGTATCGCCTATTCGGGAGTATCAGTTATGGAAGTTAGAGAAATATAAGCTTACATGGATTCCGTCAAGTTACAAGAGCATCCAGCAAGCAGTATATCTCTGCCAAAATGTTGTTCAACAGTATATATATGAACACTTATGAAAGAATAGACCAGTTTACGCAACTCTGACAACAAAAGTGCAGAATGAAGAGGATGCCACAAATATCTAAGATGAGGGAGAGTACGGATGAAGTTGCGTGAGGAGCGATGCTCAGATGGTTTCCATGACAACGCACTAATTCTCATTAATATGCACAAAATAGTATAATGATCTTGGTGAATCAATCACCTGACGAGTGCGTTCATCTTAAAACAATCAAATCTCCTCCATCGTTCACGATATATTGCTATTAGACAGACACAGGCAAAACATGGCCTCCCAGTTCGTTGCCTGGGGAAACTAGCATGATCCTGAACGATGGAAGATTCTAATGTTTCAAAGTAAACACCTTCGTTTTAATGACAATTAGATGATATTAGTGGTTTCCTTGTTAAGTTGCATATGCATTGCCCAAGTGTCGTATACGCACTTAGTAATCAATACGAATTCATTTATTTGCTGGTGAATGGCACTCTAAAATTCGGTTTCGTAAAATACTTTGAGTTTCACGGGTAAGTCAGTTGGCAAATGTTCACTAAAACTTATTTTCAAACCAAAACCTTTGAATTTCCTGGGTGAGAGTGTTAACAAGCTATCGCTCAAATTTGATGAACAGAGCAGTTTGAGTGACAAGTATAGTTTCGGGTCGATGACCTTAATCGCTGCGATTCCAGATTACGTTACAAACAATCAATCAATCAATTTTGGGAGCAACAGGATCGCGATCAAAGCTATTCCACCAAGGAAAATGTGTTAACATTTTTTTTTGCTGCAACATTGAGGTTGTGGGAATAACTGAGATACGGTCTGTAGATAATACCATAATATTATTATCATCCGATAATTGATCAGGAACCATTATTTTCATGTCGTGGAAGTTGCGTCAGTTTCAGCGCCATGTTCTTAAAACGTTCATTCTGAGAGATAAGTAATAATAAAAATAAAAACTGCCTTCAATTTTAAAGATACTGATTTACCCCAGAAGGCGTTTACAAGCAACAGTACTCAAAGGAATCCAAAGCGCCTCAGTGTCGTGGTTGTTTTGGTGTTTGTTTCTCACCTCGGTGGTCGCGGGTTCGATTCTCGGCCATTCCATTGAGGAGTGAGAGATGTGTATTTCTGGTGATAGAAGTTCACTCTCGACGTGGTTCGGAAGTCACGTAAAGCCGTTGGTCCCGTTGCTGAATAACTACTGGTTCCATGCAACGTAAAAACACCATACAAACAAAATAAAAGGAATTCAGCGACCACAGAGAAATAAAGTCCCTTTATTCTCGCCAAAAATATGTTGAAATGAAAGGAGAGGGATAAATACGAAAAAAGAATAGAATAAAGACATAGAGGAGGATGAAACATGAGGCAAACACCCCAAATTGGAATCCCAATCTGGAAACGGTCATCACAGAAAACTTCCTCTTCAAGTTCTTAAACGAAGATTAAAGGACCAAATCCAATAAAAGGAATGAATCTTTTTCCAATTGCGCCTCTCTCTCTCTCTCTCTCTCTCTCTCTCTCTACCATATCTCTCTCATCCCTCCTCTCTCTCTCTCTCTCTCTCTCTCTCTCTCTCTCTCTCTCCTAGCGACAAAACACTCTTTGTTTAACAACACATGAGACCTGCCAGGTAAATGGTGTCCGGTTAAAAAGACTATATCAAATATTTACCTTGTAACATGATATGCATGTTTGAATTACCACGCAAACCTTGTTGTCCTTTAACATTAAAATACCCGCTAAGAGTAAAAAAAAAAAAATAGAATTCTCTTTAACCCCCGCCTCCGCCCCCACGCATCCTTTTTTTTTCTAACACCTGAAAAAAAATCCAATTTTTTGAAGAGGAACATCAGAGAAAAAGGACAGGGCATTGTACTTAAGCACAATGTTCTAAAGACCGACCATACATGTTCAAGGCCCCTCTTCACCCACGTGAGACCTGGGTAATCAAGGTAATGGCTACTGATGGCGAAGATTTTTACCTTTATACAGCGCTGGTTTGTTTCCTTCGAACAGTTCTTAATGAAGATGTTTGATTGCCTGTCACATAGCTTAAATTTCATTGTACTGGGACATCATTTTAACAAGAAATGAGTTAATCCCTGGTTTGATAATACCATTCATTACATTTAATTTTCATACACACATAAAACTGAGAATTCTCAAACAAGGCTGACCGGCTAACACCAGCCCCCCTCCCCCCACGACAAATTAATATCTAGAACGTATCACTCTGGTCAAGTAAGAATGTCCGAAAAAAAATTTAATCTTGCATATTCTGGTTATAATTCATTAAACAAAGCTTTTCTTCTCTCATTAAGCTCGCTTTAAAAACAAACAGGCTCCGAGCATTAAATTTCCCACAATTCCTTAAGGAAACTGAGAACGTGAAGGGAAAAAAACAAGAAGAACCTTACTTTTCCCCTCATTACTCGACCACTACGAGTTTCCAAGGATACTGAAATCCAACCCAAGCAACATCAGCATTCTTGGTGCATGAATATCCAGCCGATGGAGTCTGGAGTTGTGCGAGGTGGTTCCCTTGTCCATGTGGTGTTTGAAATCTCGAAATGGCTCCTTCCTGAAAGAGTCAGCTGGTGTGGTTCGGTAATGGAATTCTCAGGCAGTTGAGGAACTTGTTCTGATAATCCGGGAGGATCATCATTTGCTCAATAATACTGAATTAAACGTTTTCGTTATTCATCCACGATTCATCGGTTAAAATATTACAGTGGCAGTGGGTGTGTATATATTATATACATATATATTATATATTATATATATATATAGATAATATATATATATATATGTATATATATATTCATATATATATATATATTATTCATATATATTTTATATATATACATACATTTATATATATATATATATATAGATATATAGTCATATATATTTATATATATAACATACATATATATTTATATATATATATATAATATTATTATATATATAATTATATATTTACATATGTATATATATATTTATAATTCTATACTATATTTATATATATATATATATTATATAATTATATATATATATATATATATATTATATATATATATATATATATATATATATATATATATTTTTATATAGATAAATAGATAGATAAATATATATTCATATATGTATAATATATATATTATATATATATATATATATAATATATATATATATATATATTATATGAGAACTCAGACAAATTTATATATGAAGCACATTATCATTTATCATAATACATAAACTGTCTCAATATGTAGTTTCTGCGTAACACACGTTTTCCTGGTAACACACGTTTTCCACGTTTAACTATCACAAAGTCTTAAACAAACTGAGGTACATGATAAGATGTAAAAGAAAGTTGGCTACAATACTTCCTTTGCTACTGACCGGAAAGGAACAAAAACCACACACACTCATACACACGTATATATATGTGTGTGTGTGTTTGTGTGTGTGTGTATGTATGCGTATATGAGAGAGAGAGAGAGAGAGATTTTCATTCACACATGACGCCAGCATCCAAACCAAAATTAGATACAAATACATCAGACAACACAAACGAGAACAAACGTGCAGGCACACGAAACTCTACGGTCAGGGAGACTTGTTGAATATTATATTCGGGTTGCCACTCCAGGACGAGCCGCCAGATGTCGCTGGTGGTGTCTGTGTATTATATATGCTTTATGGGAATGGCGCAGACCATGTAGATCCTCAAGAGAGAAAAATGGAAAAATAAAAAAATGAATAAGAAATATTTCAGGTCTCTCGGAACAAGACTCAAAATGGCGAAATATTTTACTCCAGCAAAAACCTAAAAAAAATAACGTATTTCAATACAGAATTTTCATTACAAATACTCTTCCCGGCAAAACAATACAGATTTCTAGATTCTATATATATCTATATCTAAACACAGGATAACTGACCGTTATTTGATTTCAATTTAGTTTAGATACGTGGAAACTCCGTCAGTCTACGGGTGAGCAAATATTGTTGGGGAATTGTGACTATCTTTTCTAGTCCTTTTATACAGGAATTCCAGTTTCCAGCAACTACGAATTTTTGTGGCGTTTCAATGTATTGAATAATAATTCAGTACTGAATAATCATAAAAATAAACCGTATTGTAGTCATATATTTGTTCCCGAGCTTAAAAATGATAGCCTAAGGGCAGTAAAGGTTTTAGCTTGATGTTGTCTACACCACAATAAACCTCTCTCTCTCTCTCTCTCTCTCTCTCTCTCTCTCTCTCTCTCTCTGCTGACAAATACATGAAATTGCAAAATGTCACTAGGGTCCGGATTTGTCATCCCCAGACTCTCGTACATTGCCGATATTTTGGACTTATGGGAATGCAATTAAAAACATAATTATTGCATCTAACCTTGGGTATGATTCAGCAAACTTACTCGCTCAATGCCGTTTGAATATAAACTATGAATTTAAATGCGTAACAGAAAGAAATAATTAACGAAACTCTTCACGGTCAAATAAATTTCTGAGAACATTTTCATTTTCACTTTTCATAGCGACTTAATAAAAGCGACGAGGCTCTAAGATTAAAAGATGAAATGTTGGAATACTGAACAAGAAAAATATTATTATTATTATTATTATTATTATTATTATTATTATTATTATTATTATTATTATTATTATTATTATTATTATTATTATTATTATTATTGGAGAAACAAATCCACAGTTACGTAAATGTACATATATTTAAATTTAAAAACCGCAAGGATAGCTTTCGGGAATCTGTTCGGAACCGAAACAGATTCCCGAAAGCTATCCTTGCTGTTTTTTAAATTTAAATATATGTACATTTACATAACTGTGGATTTCTTTCTCCGTTGAAGACTCGTGCTACTATGAGGATGATATTATTATTATTATGATTATTATTATTATTATTATTATTATTATTATTATTATTATTATTATTATTATTATTATTATTATTATTATTATTATAAGTTAATGCGCAAATGAAATAAACAAACATATTTAGCAGAAAAAAGTCTCAACGACTGAAAATATAAATATTGTTACAATTGATAAAGCCCAAGGGTCAATAACAAATTAAATGTTGACAAACACATTTATTTCTTTTTTGTTTTTATTAATTTGCGTTACTGAAACTATACCAAAAGACAAAGAATACCAATATGCAATGCGATCTACGTCGCTTTCATTCTCTCCTGACATAAGCGAACGAATAAAAGAATTTTGCATAACTACATACACATGCGTCTTACAATGGGAAAACACACACACATGCACATCACAAAATAGCCACACAACTTCACTGCGTGTGTGTGTGTTAATTCTGTACTCCTAGCAAATTACCTGTATTTTTCTCAGGAAGACTTGTAAGGCACTTCATCCTAGATAAACTGCTATCATATTTTGCATGAAACCTTCCTTTTTTTATTTTGTTTATTTATTTTTTTTTACAGGGCTGCCCTTTGCGTCAATATTCCCACGCAAAATCCGCGAATAACTCCCATAGCTTACATCTGAATAAGACAAGAAGAGACGCGACACGAACTCAGCTAAAGCTAATGGGATAAAAAAAAGATCACATCTCCCGCAAACACACTTAAATTCTAACGCAATGGAATCTGGCCGGACTTGATTAGGCTTAACTTGACTCCGACGGGAAAGGTTTCTAGTCAATTGCGCAAAGATTAAAGCCCGCCGGGAGGGACCCTGAGTGTCGGGATCACAATTTGATGTAAATGGATCCCGGTACAGTTCTCAGGTTCTATGGGACATATTACACTCTGATGCGCCCCTTCGTTGTTTTTTTGAGGGCAGCATATTAATGATTTTGTTTTCAGTTTTGCTTGGGATGAACACACATCCACAAGCCCCCCCGCCCCCCCCCCCCCCCCCCACCCCCCACCCCCCCACACACACACACACAGTGAGAGAAGGAGAGAGAGAGAGAGAGAGAGAGAGAGAGAGAGAGAGAGAGAGAATAACTCCAAACATTAAAATGATCACCAGCATCAATGAAGAACGGAATGTGGAGAAATATGCAATTAAAAGTTTCAGAAAACGGGAAAATGAATTTACCCGCCATATCATCCGCGTGAACACGAATACTTAATATTCAAATGAAGGCAACGAAGCGAGAGAGAGAGAGAGAGAGAGAGAGCCAAGAGTCCCTCTAACGTGTAAGAATTCCCGCGCGGATGCAAAATGCGAACGCGTGTACCTACGTCTGACAGCCTGTCCTAGCGGCGCCCCTAACCCAAAAAGGCAGTAAATGGCAGGTGGTGGGGCGCCCATTCATAATGTATGAGCTGGGCTGCCCCTTCCTCTCCCCGAAAAAGTATTTGGTGTCCCCAAGCACAACCTTCTCGTGCTTGAACTCCGCGTAAACTCGCTCGGCCCACTTAAACTATTTCTCCCGGGGATTCCCCGTGATTTTAAATCAGCTCCGAGGATACGCGGAGCGCTTTTATTCCTGTACTTCTATTCTCTCTCTCTCTCTCTCTCTCTCTCTCTCTCTCTCTCTCTCTCTGAAAGTTGTCGGGTAAAGGGGAAAAAGTTGTTAATTGTGTCCAAAGTACCACCCTAATTAGATTTTTCCGCTTAAAGTATGTCCTGCATTGTGTAGTCCGCTAACTGTCTACAGTCAAGCATTACATTGTGCAATCCGAAGCTATTTCCAGTCATGGAAAGAAACTATTGTCCATCGGTAAACAGACGCGATTCATTTATTCGTACTTTATACTTAAAGTGTCTCCGCATATCTATACGAGAAGAATTTTTTACGATTATTCCTTCCTACGTTAAAAAAAAAAAAAAAAAAAAAAAAAAAAAAAAAAAAAAAAAAAAAAAAAAAAACGTAAAAATAAATTTATCTGTGACAAAACTTGACCTCAACTACAATTACCGTTGAAAGGAAACTTTTAGCATTTAAATTGACTAGTAAAAATGTCAGGGAGAATAAGTTGCCCAGTTTTCCAGCTTTTATCAGAACCAGATGAAAATAAAATATACACATTCAGTACTTGTGAAAATAACTACGAATACCTATGATAAGCCTAACAAGCAAATTTTTATGATTTCCAACGGCAAATATCATTATTCCTAAAGATATCAACAAGTTTAAATGCTCCGAAGTTTCTTCGACGCGATCGAGTTTTCTGTACAGCATCTACAGCGTATAATCAAGGCCACCGAAAACAGATCTATCTTTCGGTGGTCTCGGTATAATGCTGTAAGAGCCGCGGCCCTTGAAACTTTAACCACTGCCCGGTGGTGGTCTGCCCTGTATCGTTGCCAGACGGGCCATTATGGCTAACTTTAACCTTAAATAGATAGAAACTGCTGAGATTAGAGGTTGCAATTTGGTATGTTTGATGATTGGAGGGTGGATAATAAACATACCAATTTGCAGCCCTCTAGCCTCAGTAGCTTTGAAGATCCGAGGGCGGACAGAAAAAAGTGCGGACGGACAGACCAAAACTGAACTGAACATTTTTGGAGCTTACACTGACCTGTGACCTTGAATAATGAGGAAAAGGTAAAAATATATTTTGGAACAAGACCAGCCTCCAAGGTACCGACCTACCAAGTCTCTTCAAAATCAGAGAATGCGGTGGCGGGGGGCGGGGGGGTAGGGCGGCTTGGGTTGGTTGAACAACAATACAATCTGATAAGATTCATGACTGGTTCTAGCAATGAAAAAAGGGAAGAAAAATGGAAAGAATTCGAATTAAACCTATGAGACTTATCCTGGACTCCTCTTCATCCTTCCTTTTCTGTTCATTGGCACTGAAGGACATCAATGTCAAGCATCTATTTTCAGTGGCAAACATATGCTTATCGTGTTAGGCATTTTTTTTATTTTTCCCAGGTGTCTATATTTTGTGTCAGGCATCACTTTCTGGTACCGGCTGGGAACCGTTACTTCTTGTACCAGACACTTAATGTGTTTTGTCGAGCGTTTCCGGACATTTTGACAGAATGTCCATTTGCCGGAAAGTAAACAACCGAACAGACAATCCGCAACTCTAATA
>NC_087208.1:29826439-29833939 GCF_015104395.2 Macrobrachium nipponense | reverse complement strand
AATATATATATATATATATATATTATATATATATATATATATATATCATATATATATATATCATATAATATAAATATATTAATATATATATTATATATTATATATATATACATATATATATATATATAAGACCAGTCACGATCTATAGCACAGTGACAAAACCAGTGTTAATGTATGGATCGGAAACATGGGCTCCAAAAAGAAAAGAGGAAGTACAGCCTGAGAGAACAGAGATGAGAATGCTGAGGTGGTTTATGGGAATATCGCTGCTTGAGAGATTGGAAAATGACGAAATAAGAAGATGGAAAGGCTTAGTAAAGATATCAGGGGTGATAAGATAGTCACGATGGTATGGGCATGTGTTGAGGATGGATGACGAGGAGGGAGTGATGAGGGCTTGGAAGGAACCTGTTAAAGGAAGAAGATCGAGAGGGACACAGAGAATTAGATAGCGAGATAAAGTGAGGGAAGATTTGGAGAGGAGGTTTGGTGGAGGATGATGCCTTTTGATAGAAGGCAGTGGAGAAGGCGCATCAGGCAACCGACCCCTTAATGTAGGGATAACGGTGGGAAAGATAATACTAAAAGGACCTAATTCAAACTGGATTTTCTAGTGTAGTTTTTTATTCAAGAAAGTTACAAGCCTCTTTTTTAATAAATAACTCCACTAGATACTATCCAGTTTGAATGACGTCCTTTTAGTAATTGTACTATTCACAGAAGAATTGTGTATGTGATAAGTCATATATATATATATATATATATATCTATATATATATATATATATATATACTATAATATATCATATACATTCATATGAGTGTATGGGTGTATTATGTATACGTAAATACAATCATACATAGTATATCTACATATATCCGTATGTGCGTATACGTATATATATATATAGATTATATATATATATATATATATATATATAGATACATACTTATATATACAGATATGACACACATATAGGCTAACATTACTACTCAGGCCTACAAAAAGTAAAATTGGTTGTCATGGACCGTTCCTAAATCGTTCTGCCCCACACGGGAATCGAACTCTTCTCGCTATTTACTCATCAATATCATCATCAACACCATAACATGCAAAAAAAAAAACCCCAAAGCAAAAAAAAAAATAAAAATAAAAAAAAAACTTGCTAATCATGATTTCCTGCTTTCACTTATACAAATCTCCACTTATCTCCTAGCGGCAACTACGCTCTCCAACTCCGGCGCTCCGCCACTGCCCTTCCCCCCCCTTCCCCACCCTCGCATGGTTCTCTTCAAATTAGATCATGTCTTCCAACCTGTGCTAATGTCAACTGGAGCCCATCTGACACATTTTTCTCATAGTGACACGCCCAAGCCATTTCCATTTCCCATACATCATTATTTTATCTATATATACACAAAAAGTTTAAATTCTCTGATCAAATCCTTTCTTACTCTATCCTGTCTTCCGAGTCTTAATATATACACCTGATAAAAAGTTTTTTCCCAAACGAAAAAATCTTTTAAATAAAGTTTCACTCTCTTTCCAGTATTCATGTCTGTATAGCAATACTTACGGCACTAGACTAATGTATATTCTTGCTGTCGTATTCAATTTCAGTCTGTTTGATTTCAATATACTGTTCAACCTGTCCACTATTTGATTTGCCGTTTTTCGTCTTTCACTAAAATCCTACTCAAGAGAAATTGCATTGGACATCATTGTTCCTAAATGTTTTAAAGATTAAGCCTCGTTGATTCTTGCTCCGACCAGTGTTGTTATTTCACCCCTTTGTGCATATTCTGTCCTCAGTACTTGTTTTTCTTAGATCTGCATTTAGACCCATCTCCAGATGCATGATGCATTCTATGAAAAAAAGGCTTTGTAAATATCGTAGTGATTGCTGGTTCTAAGTCTGTAAAAGGTCTGTCGTTATTCCAGTCTAAACAACCTCCTTTTTCTCATCTCCACCTTAATTTTACAAATTTTACAATATATATATATATATATATATATATATATATATATATATATATATATATATATACACATATGTGTATATAATATACATATATATATATATATATATATATATATATAGATATATATATATATATATAATATATATATATATATATATATATATATATATATATACACATATGTGTATATAATATACATATACATATATATAATATATATATATATATATATATCTATATATATATATATATATATATATATATATATATTATATATATATATACTTGGACAAAAGCACATACATAGGAAACAACGAACGAAAACCATGAATTAAATGTCCATCCGTATTAAAATCACTGGTGAAGTCCATTTCAAATTAGGACATAAAATGCCTGCAACTCGGAAACCTTTTCCTGGTCACTGCAAACACTCGGGGGCGGTTGGGTGAGGGGGGGCGGGAGGCGGCGGACGAGCTGCGACAATAGAAAATGATTTAGTCGTCCAAGGACGAGAGATTCGGAAGCCCAAACAAATGGAGGCTGATGAGCATCAGGTACTGGAGAGAGTCTTCGCGACATTTTTATGCTCAGGACACCGAGTCGTTTCAGAGCCCCCTAGACATCAGCATAACCGACTGTAAATACTCTTTACTTTAATTTGAGAATTTAGTATTAAGGCTTCTTTTAGATTATATGTATGCGGTATTAGCCAAATCAATTAAATACAGAAGTAATGAGTAAATATATCACATTTTGTTACTCACTACGACCTCTTATTTAACATGTTAAAGCATGACAAGTTTCCATAAAGTAAATATAAGTAAAATAAATCACAATTTGTTTTCACTACGACCCCTTATTTACATTTACATGTTTTACATGTTAAAGCATAACAAGTTTCCAAAGGTAAATATATTAGTTCGGGAGTCCCCGAACGACAGTAACATTTCAATTGATTGTCCTTTCTTAGCAAAATTAGCTACAAAAACATTTTTAAATACTAAAGAAAAACAAATAAATGGAAAAATACTCAAGTGCGAAAAGCCAACCAAGTAGCCCTTGTGAAAAAAGTGACAGACATTTCTACAAGCACTAATAGGACATTTATGTCTCATTATTCATCTGATTGTAACACTTTGCAGGTATTTCGTATGCATTTATCAATATGCACCTCATAATAACACTGCTCAAGGGCGCTATGACCTTTTAGTTATTTTCTTGTGACTTCTGTCTGTTTTGAACGTGGTCATCTTCAATCCCATAAAGACAAATTCATGAATACGTTGAAAGTTACCTATATTTCACCACTTTTTGGTAAACAAATATGAATGGTATAACATAAATTTGTATTCGAGTTCCTTTCACAATAATTGTACAGAAATCTTAGAAATTCCAAAATTACCTATTTACAATGGTTTAAAAGGAAAAATTACTTTTTTATCAGCTACCAATTTCTTAATATAATTCAGGCTTTATCCTCCCACCTGTGATTAGTTACTCGACTTCCTACTTCATTCTGTCACCTGAGAATGAAATTTGTTTTATTCTAGTTGAAAATAGAGAGCCCCTGCAAATTCATAAACACACAAACTCTGGTAGCTCTCTATTCCGTTATAACCTTTGTTTAATTTTCCCACCGCGTTAGACTCGCTTGAGGAGAGCCAAGTCAAGGAAATAGTTATAAAAAGATAGTTGTGCATATTTTTCCTCATTAAAATGACGCAGATGATTAGTTGGAAATGGTGAGGCAGAAAAATGTTGTGAAAGCCATTATTACCCCGAGCCATAATTAAATCAGTACCGTTGCTCTCAAGGGAATGAAAATGTAAACGGTTTGATTGCAGTCGTATTTTGAAAAGCAGAATACTACAAACCTAATAGAGAAAGCAGCACAATACAGAAAATGAAATACGTGAATATGAATAACAAAGATCGACAAATAAGATAAATTACAAAGTAAAACATGGTAAATGAAACTCACGTGAGATTAGCAAAATTCATTTGTAATAAGTTTAAACTTCTGAAGCTTCAAGGATTCAAGTAACTAAAGAATAAAAACAAGATTATATTAACTGCATAACTAGCACTGTTTGGTTTAAGATACAGTCTGGAAAAATATAAGCACAAACGATGATTATAATTATGAAAAACTCCATATATCGTTTTTAATCTTGAAGGTTCCTTTCTATCACTTGTGTAATCGAGAGCCTTCATGCGCACAGAGCTTATCGAACGATGATACGAGGGGTTATGACTACGATCTAGATAAGAAATTGATAGAAGTCAGGCTTTTGTCCAACAATACAAAACACAAATCAGATTATGAAGACCAAAGAGGGGAATAATATTCAAAATATGGCAGCAGAAAAGGGGAATACAAAATTTCTCACGCAACAGGCAGGCCTCAAAAAAAATCTTTTAAGACTTTCTAAGTAAATCGTCTGAAGAAGAGGTAGACCGGATAGGATTTTCAAATTGAATATAAAATCAAGGATGACAAATTTCGAGAGCTTTTTGTAGTTAAATAAACACTGTCAGTAAAAAGACTTGGCGTTTTGCATTTTCTAAAACATCGAGGGATCCTGCAATTTAGGGTCTCAGACCTGACAGAAAGAAGAAATAGACAGAATAAAAAAAAGAGGTACGATCTAACTCAGTTGAAAGCTCTGGACCAACCTCTTAAAGGATGGTTAGAATAGAGATTGTGGAAGACATTAACTGAAAAGAATAACAAAATCGGGTTATCCCTGGACACCAGATTTATAAATATGTGGGAGTAGTGGCGAAACGGGTGTACCTGTTACCTTTTAAGCGGAGAGGTCAAAGTGGAGTCACTGATTCAAAGAGCCGCCTCATTTTCAATAATGCCGGAGAGGTAAAATGACAGAACGGGCAGCTCAAACAAAAGAGTGGGACTCTGAACAAGAGTGGACAAGGCCTTTGAAAATCTCTTAGCAACTTGGATGACGCAGTTTCTTTGAGACATCTAAACAGAGCACAACTCTTTTATTGATTTGTTTAAAGAAGCAGATTCACAATTTCAATTAGCTGTCTATCTCATCTCTATCCTACTCCCACAAGAGACTTACTTCATCTCGGTCATAAGGTTTTCACATGCCTCCCCCCCCCGCCTCCAACCCCATTATTTTTCAAATACTCTTGTCCTTCCTCTCGAGAGCTGCATGACTTTAATTACTGCCACTTCCCTTCTCCTCGTGGTACATGTGAGGCTTCATATTTAGGGGTAATTGGGAACTCGAGATTTAATCGATTTGACCAGAACCTCAATTCCGTTTATTTTTAGGAAAAGGAACTGCGAGCTTTCTTCCTTGTCGCGGAGTACCTCCAGATCCGCTAATAACGAATATTTTAGTGTTCTTTCTTTCGTTTATTTAATAATTACTTTACCGCCTCCTGTCTGACGTTTCCTCTTCTTTCACTTATATTAAAATTAAATTCTTATTTCAATCTTTTTCTTGTATTTCCCTTATAAAGTATATATATATATATATATATATAATATATATATTATATATATATATATATATATATATATATATATATATATATATATTTGATAATTGTTTGTGTGGGTAGATATTTTCGGGAATACGTGGACTGGTATGGATCTCTGGGCTTGAACAACCGACCGAGAAACCCAGTAGTGGGAAATACATGAAATGTGAAAATACATATATATAAATACGGTATTCAAGTGTGGGTGTGATTTCATCAAAGTAAAGCAATATATAAATATGGAATTCGAATCTTGCCATAATTTATGTGACACCAAAAACGACCAAAAAGCACCTGAGAAAATAAAAGTAAATTTACTCAGAGTTTAACGATTGAAGTATTACCCGCTCCTAATGGCCAAGCACTTAATAAACTTTGTGATTAATTAACGCCTGTAAAAGCTTGGTCCGTGATTAATTGAATCTTTCTCTTCAGCGATTAACAAAACTCCCGCTAAAGAGCTCAGAAATTCAGTCAAGAAAGACTGGGGCGCCATCATTGGCTGGCCGGTTTAAACTCGACCAATCACTGGCTGGAGTGGAACGTGGGACGACGCCCATTGGCTGGGTGAGCAGTGGCACGCCGGGACCGTTAATTTCAGACTTGGTCAGGCCTAATGCATTCCCATGAAAAGGCCCATTTCTCATTTTATTAAAAGCTTTTGACAAGACGTGCCCACTATTGGAGAAAGGAAAAACAACAACAAAAACAGTTCTGCGAAAAGCCAATAATAAAAAATAAGTCTAACTTCATTTCTAAACAACTGGAATAAACCGGATTCCTCCATTTGGAGAGAAAATATCCCAATGACAAGCTATAGAAATAAACTCAGATCATTGCAACCATAAGCAGATTACCAAGAGCCCACCCAATGCGCAATCCTGATGCCATGGCTGTGTAGTGGATTAATTCCCTCAGTGGCTGGCTATTGTTAGTCGGCCATAATCCCATACGATGGCTTCCGAACAGATCTGAAATCCGCATTGCATAACCGCTCATAATCGGGCATCCGCGATCAGTTATACATTCGGGTTAACAGGGGATGAGATTTTCCAATGGGCGAAATGTTGAAACTGACTGCTTTATAGATGTTCAAATGCTCTAAGACGATAAGTTTTGAGGAGAACGATGATTCTATTATAAGGCTTCGCAGTATAAGGGAAAAAAGGGATACAAATGAAATGAGCTTTTGCAGAAGTTGAAATGTATTGGAAGTTCAAAGGCTGGCCGTTCATATATGCGCAATTCAAGTATTGTATATACGTGTATATATATATGTGTGTATATATATATATATATATATATATATATATATATATATATATATATCTATATATTATATATAATATATATATATATATATATATATATATATATATATATATATATATATATGACTGGTAAAAGTGTTCTGTAACAACAGAATTCCATCTAATAAAAGGAGCCCATAAAAACACCAAAATGTAGAGAGAAAGTACTATATTTCAGAGACTGCTGTCTCTCTCTTTCAGGTATATCAGCCCTCTACATTTTGGTGTTTTTATGGGCTCCTTTTATTAGATATATATATATATATATATATATATATATATATATATATATATATATATATATATATATATATATATATATATATATATATATATATATATATATATATACACACATATATACACGTATATACAATACTTGAATTGCGCATATATGAACGGCCAGCCTTTGAACTTCCAATACATTTCAACTTCTGCAAAAGCTCATTTCATTTGTATCCCTTTTTTCCCTTATACTGCGAAGCCTTATAATAGTATCATCGTTCTTTTTAAACTTTTTAAAGCTGTTTTCACAATCTCTCCTGAGGGAGTGTCTCCAGAATGTCTAACCCGTTCAGGTTATGTAATGAATATTCTGATATATGGTTGTTACCTAACGTTATAAATATTGCTAGCCAACTGTACGAGAGAAAGGGACTTTGATTCTATGAAAATTATATAAACATAAAGCA
>NC_087208.1:29786439-29821439 GCF_015104395.2 Macrobrachium nipponense | reverse complement strand
TCAAAGTTCCTCGTTTTTGCAACAGACGTTAGCTGTCATACTGTCATTTGATAAAAAAAAATTGCTAAATCTGATGGAAAGTAAAAGTATTATATAAACGTATTTTACAATCATTTCCTCTCAGAGAATTTGACTTATGATAAAATAATTAAAAATTACTGCTTGACTCATTGCTTTACTATATTTGATACGCACAAATATAGGGTACATCACACTTCACACCACCATAGACGATCAAACAGTTCGAAACTTGTGCAATTTGCGGTAAAAAAAAAAAAATGTCCATTTCGGTGATACCACCCGATCTTTAACAGGCTAAAAAAAATGACAAGATGACCTCAGAAAAAATACTAAACATATATTTCATGCTCCTTTTACTCTAGGCTAACAAATCAAAACCACAGTGGCAAAAATCTATATGAATTTTCCACAACAGCCAAAAATGTGACATAGCAGCATGTATTATATAGTGTCGGGGGTTCGAGAGGAAAGACTATACCAGATATATACTATATATATATATATATATATATATATAGATATATATATATATATATATATATATATATATATATATATAGAGAGAGAGAGAGAGAGAGAGAGAGAGGTGTGTATAATATATATATATATATATATATATATATATATATATATATATACAATATATATATACATTATATATATATATATATATATATATGCAATATATATATATAGATATATATATATATATATATATATATCTTTAAACACCATTACTTCAATCTACTTATACCGTCCCCTTGGTTCCTCCAGTAAAAATGAAGCTGCTAATTTCCTCCGAGCAATTAAAAGAAAGAATAAAGATCTGTGGCATCGCATGAAGAAAATATATAAAGGGACCCCGGGAGGGAACGCAAATTTATGCATAGCATCGCCCCTAAAAGGATCAACAATGAAATGTCCCAAGAGAAATTGATTCTCTCCACCTACCCTCGCTCTCTCTCTCTCTCTCTCTCTCTCTCTCTCTCTGCTCTCTCTCTCTCTCTCTCTCTCTCTCTCTCTCTCTCTGTGTGTGCAAAATTTCAGCCAAAATGAATAATGAAACGAATCTCCCCAAAAATGAAATCATCTCTGGTGCTGGTTCTATTTCATATGAATAGAAACATACATCTCTCTCTCTCTCTCTCTCTCTCTCTCTCTCTCTCTCTCTCTCTCTCTCTCTCTCTAGATATGAAAATATAATATTCCACCAACAAGGAATAACATGCTTTTGTTCCCAAAACTGTTTTTAAGAAATACGAAAGTTTGTCATTTTGACGCCGACGGGACGGGCAGCTAAATGAGTGTGTCGAGCCACTAAATATACAAATAAGAAAAATATGGAAAGTATTGAAGAATACCAACGATAACAAGAACAGATGGAAAGCCCAAGTGTACTCGAAGGTTCTAGCTGCAAAGAGTGACCCGACAAAACATACAAAATAAAAATACAGATAAATAAAAACTCTTACGACTGAAATGAGACCTCAGGAATATTTTTAAAATGAATAAATAAACTTTCTTTACTGCAACCTACCAGTCTGAACTGGAAGTCATCGACTCCCATAATAAATAATGGTTTAAATCAAATATATACATGCTAGATTCGAGTATGGCGTTCTACGAAACTTCAGCCTACACACTTACACACAAAGATGATAAACATTTATATAAGATGTAGACCCCACAGGTCTTACTATGTACTTTCCTGAGATTTCCAGCAGCACTTTGTAAACAAAGCTTAGATTCCGGGAGGCCACTCCCTGGAATTTTCAATTCATTTCTCTGACTATCCGCAGATAACTCATTGTGATGATGCACTTATGGGCGCTGAATGATTTATTCATAACATCACCCTGAATGAAACTATTTGTACAACTAGCGAGAAAATTTTGCTCACTACATCAGAGGTTTGCCATTGCGGGTTTTATTTCGCTATCATCAATCACAGTTTTTCGATACATACATGTAACAACATCAATAGTTTAGTATTTGTTCTAACTGCACATGACAGTTTGTTAGCTTTACCATGTCAGAATGTTCCGATTGTCTCAAAAATCATTACTTCTGAATGTAAACATCTACAATATTCAGTTAAAACTCAATCAAATCTATCTCATGCCAGGTTTGGCCTAACAATCAGAGAGCCATGGGATACCATATTGGCAGATTCAATGAAGATCCCATTAAAAATATCATCAAAAACAAGAAATTATAATATAATTAATAAAGTTCGCCAAGTAATCATGAATTTTTAAAAATTAAGGATGCAATTTAATAATAATACAATAAGAGACGAAATCAATAAAGTTCACCAGAGTCACAGAGTTCATAATGACAGTAACACGGAGATGGGAGAACCCTCTAAAGAGGAAAAGATCGAATTTCATGGTACGTAGAGCAATCATCTAAATCGCTAAGCCTCCATATAGAAAGCTTTCTAAGATACATTGAAATGCATTCTGCAGACAAAGGTCAAAAAAATGAATTTCAATTAGTTCCTGGAACTTGATAATCCGAAAAAAGACTGGGAAGAGAAATCTCAATTAAAACCATCCAAAACGCTCTACCTGTCAAACACGGTTTCGTTTAATTTAAAATAGTCCTACCTGTAACGGCATCTGTTAAGATCAATTCCGGTACATAATGCATGTAGAAAAATCCTAACAGAAAATTATTAAAGGTTAAACACCTCATTCGTTCATTATTATGACAAACTTGTGGTCGAATATAATATACTAATATATATATATATATATATAATATTATATTATAATATATTATATCTATATACTAATAATATATATATATATTAATTATATATTATATATATACTATATTTTATAGATAATATTATATATGAATTTTTATCACATCACCGTGATTCATATACATGCATTAAGCTTCAAATGTCCTATAATATCCAATTCGCTCTTCCTCGGAGTTAATATACTTTCACTGAAGTCCTGATATCTCCTCTGTGCGCTTGTTCGAATCCACGAGAGGACGAAATCATTATCAACTAAAAAATTCACCTACGGTTAAAATATATGAAATATATTAATTCCAAGGTAGAGCGAATTTGATACTAAAGGACATTTGTAGCTTCATGAATACATACATACATACATATATATATATATATGTGTGTGTATATGTATATATATATATATATATATATATATATATATATATATATATATATATATATATATATGATATATATATATATATATATATATATATATATATATATATATAAGTTCCATGATAAAGCGAAATCCAAAAGAAAGTTTAACTGAGAAACCTAAAGGGATGACAGAAGCATCTTCGTAATCTTTAACCAACACAATTATTTGAAAAAGAGCAACTCAGTTTCCTTGTCATAGTGACGCTTACATTTTGACCTAAAGGTTTTCTCTACAGGATGTTAGATAAATGTCTTTCAATCTTTGCAAGATAGAAATATAGAAATCATCTAATTCAGTTCTTCCACAATTTTTTTCCCGAGATTTTCTGAGACTTTCCATTGACGTCAACCCGCAATTTACATATCAACTGGTTCTTCAACAGACTGTTCCTTTCTTCTCTAAGATCGCGTGCTGAAACCATCTCAGGTCTCAGACTTTTAAATCTCAGATGACTGCTAGATGACGATAACTAGATGCAATACATTAGCATAGTAAATGCATGTCGTATCAGGCTTCATTCCAAACATTCTTTTTCAGGTGAAGAAGGGTCCGGTGTTAGGAGTATGGAGAAGCTCAGCAACAAAAACTTAACTCTTCGATTTCTATTTCGTTTTCCAGGTTTGTCTTTTGTTTGTTTGTTTATATGGCGTTTTTACGTTGCACGGAACCAGTAGTTATTCAGCAACGGGACCAACGGCTTGACGTGACTTCCGAACCACGTCGAGAGAGGTAACTTCTATCACCAGAAATAAAACATCTCTCACACCGAGGTGGCAGGTCTGGACCATACCGATCACGCCACTGAGGCGCAGGTGAAATTTAAGACATTTCACTCATGTTTTCCAGGCTCAGTTTAACAGCGTTGTCTTTGCTGCCCTGTGTTTAGTTTAAGAAACTTATTTTTTGTTTTTTAAGTTCGGTTCAAGAGATATGTTTTGCGTTTCCCCAGTACATTTCAAGAAAGTCTTCTCGTGTTTTCGAGGTTCATTTTAATACATTTCGTTCTGTTTTCCAGATTCGGTTTAGACTCACTATGTGTTTTCCAGGTTCTGTTTAAAAATTTCCATTTGTGTTTTCCAGGTTCCTTTTAAGGAATCTCTGTTTGTTTTGAAGGTTGGTTCAGGAAATTCCTGTTCTGTTTTCACGGTTCATTTAAAATAAAAAAAACTCGTCTCGTGTTTTCATATGTATTTCTAAAACCTTTTCTCGTGTTTTCCAGCTTCAGTTCTGAATTGTCTTTTGTTTTTCAGGTTCAGTTTTATGAAGCAGGTATATCATCAGCGGGAAAGAAAGGCTGCAAAATAGTTATTTCATTTTACGTACAAAACACTAGCTGGTTTTGTATCTTTTCTTCTCAAGCAATTAAGGCACGTCAATGAACGGAGACCTGCAGAAAAAGTGGCACACTGAGAGAAGAAACAAAAGAAACAAACAATACGGCCGAATCACTCGGACACCTCGGTCGAGTGTAGCATTCGATGCTCATCAAAGCATTAAATGCGCAAAGCACTTTTCCTTTTCCCTTTCATTTTGTGCAACACCCGAACACTTTTACGCATAATAATCGGGGATAGCTGGAGCTTCCACTTAGCTGATGGGAATAAACAAAACGGAAACAACATCTAATATCAGGACTCACGAACAACTGGCCCCACCATTCGCCGAGAGATGCATAAACGCATCTCCGGGCCAACGGGGATATTAAAACAAAGAAGAAATTAAAGCGAATGTGTTTCCCGCGCGCTGGAGGAATTAATATGCGGATATTTATGAATACGTTTTGCACTGAAATATTTCCGGCAATACGCAAAAGACAAAGGTAAACAATGTTTTTGGTCCTTCGAGCCTGAAAATATTATAAGCTTGCTTGCGTTCTGCAAGTGGATGTTTATGTTGCAAATAAGTAACTAGGTGTGTGTGTGTGTGTGTGTGTGTGTGTGTGTAGCATACACACACATAGAATCAATTGGTCACTTATACAACACAGCTTTCAATTTGAAATAACACTAATATCTCTTAACTTTATTTCTTCATATTTTTTGGTGATGTATGATCTTGATTCTATAAAGTTTAAAAGAACGTATACAGTAGATACAGTGGTAGAAGAAAATAAATGTATACTTTTAAGATACTATTTATGAATTATCAAGGAGGACCTACGTCACTAAGACTTGGCCAGGCCCAGGAGCACGGCAACACAGGGCAAAAATAAAATTTATTAACAATATACACTTTAAAAGTACTACTGCTCCTACCGTTAAGGTCAGCCAAAACTTGTGGTTTGTAAAATGCACAAACAATATCATGACAGTTCAAAGCACAACTGTGGTTTGGTCGGGACTCCATAATCCTTTTGCCTTTTACGTTACTGCTTGACTTTTTGATTCTCTATGGTTTTTTCTCCGACTTCACAGCCAGAAAAACTGTATATATATATATATATATATATATATATATATATATATATATATATATATATATATATATATATATATATATATATACATATATATATATATATATATATATCATATATGTGTGTGTGTGTGTGTGTGGGTATATATATATATATATATATATATATATATATATATATATATATATATATATATATATATATATATATATTATATAGACATTGATATATGTAAATATATTTGTATATATTATATATATAAAACATTACTTTATTCTGACAAATGCAAAACGCAAAAATACTATGAATATGAAAACTAAATATCCATACCTAAATAAAAAAAAGCCGCTGTAATGGGTACCCTCCATTCAAAAAAAATAGAGAAAGAAAAAAGCCCAAAGTCTAAGGAAAAAATAAAAATCTCCCTAACAGCCCAGAACGCAAGTTACACAAATCGGAAATTCGGTGTTCTCTTCCGATCCATTAGCATCCGAAAGGCTCCACATCCCGAGCTCACACACACACACACACACACACACACACACACACACACACACACACACACACACAAATTCACTTCCTTGCAGCGGTGTTTTCTCCTGATCAGACAGTGCTAAGAACTCCATTACGTAACTTTATTTTCTTAGTCATATAAAGTTGCATCGAAAAAGAAAATCTTTTTTAAATCTGACAGTTATTCTTGAGATTAAAAATGAAGCGAAGACATCATTGGTTTTTATTTATACTTGATCAACTTTCATGTATGTAGTATGTATGTATGCATGTGTGTGTATGTATATATATATATATATATATATATATATATATTATATATATATATATATATATATATATATATGGAGCTACAATGTCCTTTAATATCTAATTCGCTCTACCTCGGAATTAATATATTTTCATAAATGCTTACCGAAGGGGAATTTTTCTCGATGATAAGACTTGCCTGGACCCGGGCGAGAACCCATGGAGCCTTTCAAATCCAGGAACGTCACTGACGTTCCTGGATTTGAACATAAAATAAGAGTAAATTGATTAATAAGTCATAGTGATAAACCCAAGTCTACCCCACAAAGAAAACTATTTTATTATCATCATATATATATTGATATATATATATATATATATTTTCTAAGTTTAAATTATTAATTTTTTTGTATTTTTATATTATTTTATCTTATCTATATTTTTTTGGTTATTATCTTTTTTCAGATAGTTATATATTATATATATTAATTTTTTATTAATCATTACTTTTATTATATATAATCAAAACACCAAACCCTTTTTTATCTTAATTTATTACTATTATTATTTATTTTTCTAATAGATATATTATATATATATATATATATATATATATATATATGTAATGTTGTATGTATGTATGTATGTATGTATATATGAATATACATATGAATTTTTATCACATATACCGTGACTTTTTATATACAAAACACATTAATCTACAAATACCGTTTAATATCCAATTCGCTATACTTTCTGGGCGATTCGAACGCCCAACAGTGCGAATCGACGACTTCCAGTGCCGCAAGTAACCGCTCCGGCTATCAAGAGAAGCGGGTGGTTACCAATCACTCAAACTCGTTGTTCCGTACCAACGAGCGTGTGAGTCTTCCAGGTACTGAATCGTTTATCAATTATCAATCCACTTCGGTGGTATTCCAGAATGTAGAGCGGTCTGAATATTAAGCAACATTTTTAGCCTAATATTTGTGTATATTGAAATGTAAAGGTTTATGTGATAAAAATTCAGCAAGACCATCGATAGAAAAGGGAAAAATTCACATTTCCCAAGAGACAAAAGAAGATTACAGAAAATGAGAAAGTTATTAAAAGACCATCAATAAACCGATTCTGTGCAACGTGAAATTGTCAACGTTTATTTGAGGGATCCTCAGAAGACGAACCACAAACAGGAATCTGATTCAAGAAATTCTAAAAAGTGTTAACCTATGATCTTCAGCGCTGGAGCGATGCAGGACTTTGAGGAACGGAGAAGTCTATATACCCAGAAGTCTCATTGGTTTCATAACCAGTGCCAATGAGTAGAGGGAAGGCTCACTGCTGGTTACACTAAACCTTCTGCAATGATTTGGAACTGCGATGAAAGGCTTCCTAAAACCTCAAGAATCTTAACGGGAAAGCGTCCTTCAAGCCACACAAGGAGGAGGATGAACGAACTAGCACCCTGCCTCCGTATGTCTCCAAGGAAGGAAGAAGTTTTCGAAATCCCGACGGGAAAGCGCCCTTTAAGCCACACAAGGAGGAGGACGAACGAACGAGCACCCTGTCTCCGTCTGTCCCCAAGGAAGGCGGAAGAATTCGAAATCCCAACGGGAAAGCGCCCCTCAAGACACAAGGAGGAGGACGAACGAACTATCTCCGTCTGTCTCCAAGGAAGGAGGAAGACTTCGAAATCCAGAAGAAACGAGTCGAAGCTTCCGTCAGATTCTCAAACCAACCTACAGCTTCAAGCGTCTTCTACTCAGCCTCGACAAGAGAGTCTGCCATCAGACGCAACAAGGATTAAAAACACAAGCTTCGGGAGGAGAGATACTACAACCTATCAGAGGACACTCCACCTGCCAGCTGCTGTTGAAAAACGAGGTTGAAACGATTTATTTTGGGATCCTCCAAAAGACCTACAAGAAAAGTAAACCTGTTTCAAGGAATTCAAAATTCTCAATATATATCTATTCAGAAATTCTGAATACATATAAATTCAGAATTGGAGCGATGCAAGAAAAGTAAACCTGTTTCAAGGAATTCAAAATTCTGAATATATATCTATTCAGAAATTCTGAATACATATAAATTCAGAGTTGGAGCAATGGAAGACAACGAGAACTACTTTATTACTTTGGTGAGCAGCGCCAGTGAGCAGAGGGAAGGCGCTCATTGCTGGCTAAACAAAACCCTTCTGCAATGATCTGGCCCTGTGATGACACCCCAGCAGAGAGGCAGCAATGCCGATAAAAGCGCAAGGAGAGAGAGAGAGAGAGAGAGAGAGAGAGAGAGAGAGAGAGAGAGAGAGAGAGAATATTGCTATTTTACTTACGAGAACATACATATATATATATATATATGTGTGTTATATATATATATATATATATATATATATATATATATATATATACTGTATATATACAAGTGTGTGGTGTGTTCGCGCGTGTATGGATGTATATATAAATGAGAAAATATCTGTGTTGGTTTGTTTGTTTGTATGAACGCTATGCAAATCCACATTTCTTGACCGACTTTGATGAGACTTTAAATATAAAGTCAATATCAAACTCGGAAAGGTCTCCTGGTGAAAAGAGAATTAAAATCAGACCATTGGGTAAAGCGGGAGTGGGGGTGTTAGGAGGGGGTGAAATGCAAAAATAACCAAAACCGACAGATATTTGGAGTTTAATCTATAGCTTCCGAGGTCGCTGAGATGAATAATGACACTCCCGATGGTTTTTAAGTACAAATTCAACCCGATAGGAATAGGGGGAGGGTAAATTCTGGGAAAAGATGTACATCCATATATATATATATATATATATATACATATATATATATATATATATATATATATATATATTATATAAGAAATACTGGACTATATACACACATATATACATATAATATATATATATATATATATTTATTAATATATATATAGATATATATATATATATATATATATATATATATATATATACAGGGTGTCCATCAAGTCCCAGTGCCATTACAAATATTTATTGCTAGTAATGGTACTGGGACAATTTGCTGTCAAAATTAAAATTTCTGCAAATAAGTACCAAAAGACAAATATAAAATTAAAAAATTCCAAACCATGCCAAAAAAAAAAACTCTTGAGGGCAAAGGAAATTCTCTTAGACCTCCAATTAAACATTCTTGTAGACCAACCTCTAATGATCCAGAGGGCACAACATATACGGGTACATGCGCGGAAACATCCACCGCATACCACACACACATGCCCCAAGTTCAAATGGGTTCGTAGGGCGCGTGGGCAGGTGGGCGGGCAGGCGGGAGGTCTCAAACTAACACTTCAGTGCAATATCAATTCTCTGTGTGATAAGGGTATCGGGTGGCATCTTCGA
Source organism: Macrobrachium nipponense (assembly GCF_015104395.2). Classification (NCBI taxonomy): domain Eukaryota; kingdom Metazoa; phylum Arthropoda; class Malacostraca; order Decapoda; family Palaemonidae; genus Macrobrachium; species Macrobrachium nipponense. The sequence goes on along the minus strand of NC_087208.1, from coordinate 29,811,657 downwards.
TACCCTCTTGATAGACTCTTTATATAAGGGTCCGATACGTCTACTGAAGCCCACTACAGAATTAAGAGTAGAACATAGAATTTAGGCCAAAGGCCAAGCGCTGGCAACTATCAGGTCATTCAGCGCTGAATCGGAAACTGACAATGAATCAATTGGTAGCAGATGGTAGAAAGCAAGATGGAAGAAAGAGAATAGGTACAGAGGTTCATTTCGTAAAATGAACAAAAGGGGTTGCAGCTAGGGGGCCGAAGTCAGGCTGCAAAGAAAACCTTAAGTAATCCCTACGGTGCACCACATGAGGTGCACTGAAGGCATACGGTGTCTCCAACAATCATGGTTGAACTGATGCAGCCCGTTGTTCGAAAGACGTCTTTATATATTCTCGAGACCTAACGTTTAAAATCTGCTTTAGTTTTCATCACATGCACCTCCTTGGGCGTCTGCCCATTCCCGAAACTCTTGTGCAGTGAGTTGTTACAGCTTTCGACTATGTCCTGCAGAACGTTGATATATTTCAATGTGTTCTTGTGTGTAAGGTATCTATATATTCGGTTTTTAAAGGTTCTCATTACCCTTTCAGCTATAGAAGCTTTAATTTCCCACGAGCAGGTGCTATAGAACAACACGTTCTTACTTTTTAGATGTTTCCTCACATGTTTGTTATAATATTCCCTACCTTCGCCGCTGTTCAGACGGGACAGTCCTGAAAAATCGCTAGATTCTAGAAGAACTTTCAGAGCATCGCGCACTGTGACACTGTTTTTTTTTTTTTTCAGAGGGAGGACATGTATATACCTCGAAAATTGGTCGATGAAGAATTGCAGTTATTTATAACCTTCATTGTATGGAGCAAGTTTGACATGTCGGCCAGATCTGTGCTGGCCAGAGCTCGAGGTTTGGAAAATATGATTTTCCCCCATAGGAAACGTTTGCATGTGGTTTTATGTAGGGTGTATGATGGCTGGTCCTGTAAAAAACCTGTGACGTCCACTTTAGTTATGTTTCTGTTCTCATTCTTTGCTGCTTTGAGTAGCGCATTCACACCGCTAAAACAGCTAGGTTGTGTTACATTCTCATATAAATTCCTGAGCAGTTGGAACTGTTCTTCAGTCATATTTGTACGCAATTTGGTATTCGGTCTCTCCAAGGATATTCTCTGAGCTGTAACAGTTCGGGTGCTGATGGAGCGAAGTCCACTAATAGATAACCGTACTGGTTATGTGTTAAAACTCTTTTGTATGTGTCCGAAAACTCCGCACCCCTTCGTCAGCCGAACAACTGTCTACCCAAAGTTTCAAGCTGTCCAATGTCACGGTTCTTCATGAGGATGTAATGGGAGCAATTGAGACTGATGTTCCTGCTGAATTTACCCGAGTGGAACATTGTTCTGGGTTATGAAAATCACCGATATGCCTGAATGCCGCCCTGTAGTGAATGCCTGGGTGACGATATTGTCACTGGCTTCGAGAAAACAGTCGTCCAGCACAAATAATAGACCTTTTCCATCCTCCATTCCTCTTTCTGTGTAATTGAATGGGTTTGGTATCTCTTTGGATACTTTGAATTTAGCACTTATGGTGTGATGTCTTTCCAGTTGTTCACACACCCCATGATATAAAATACAGTGAAAGTTGCCCTCATACACTCCAATTATGTTCTGACACAGGATCAATTTTCCATTGTTGCTGAAACCTGCTATGATAATTCGTGCAGGAATGGCGAAAAGGTTTAAGATTTCTCCCTGGAAGCCGTTTCCATGCTTACAGTTAATACGCTACTGAACAGATGCAACGTTTACCTGAGCGTTTTATACAGGTGAGGGTTGTAGAGAAATTAATTTGATTGTGCAATGTTTTTATTCATCATAATTTTTTTATATACAGGTAAGGGTTGTAGAGAAATGAATTTGATTGTGCGTTGATTTTATGTATTATAATTTTTTATATACATTCACAATAATCTAAACTATAATTTCATAGATAAATTTGTATATACAGGCACACATTTTAGTGTGTGACACGTCTACTCAGACCGAGCCGACTTTTCTTAGCAGGAGGAGGAAACATCAACTTCGCCCAAGAATTTGTGAGGGCAGTTATCGGACGCTGCTGCTGCTGCTGCTTAACCTCCAATTTGCTGTCCACTCTCCGTCTTTTGGAACAACCTTTTATCTTGGGGAAGCCGTGTGAAGGAGTGGGGGGTTGAAAGTCATAAGGTTGGGCAGAGGCTTTGGAAGTGCTCACCACGGCCGGTGGCAGAGGCAGTGGCGGTGGCGGCAGTGGGGGTGCCAGGATCTCCTCATCTTCTTCATCAACTCATTCCCCTTCCCCCGCTCATTCATTCACCAGAATCTAAGGGTGATTGTAAGCGAGGGATTTAGAAGGGGTGATGTAATACCTCTTATCTTCCAAAGGACATAGGGCTACCTTCCTCTGTTGGGTGTGACACATCGTTCCTCCCACCATCTGCAAATTGTGAACCATGGTGTAAAGTGATCTCATTATTCTCAATTACATCTCGGTATTGACTATGACTAATAGTCTTTTGGCGACATCTTTGAATCCCCATTCAAGTGTTACACTGACTTTTTTGTGTTTCATATGAATAAACTTTGGGTTTTACACCGATGAACTCTTTGATAAGTTCGACGCTGTTTCAACTTTGACGAGTCCGAGTTCCCCTTTGCGCGTATTGTCATACACTTCATGAGTTTTGGGAAAGTTGCTCAAATCCAAATACAGTTTAAGTACATCCTTCAATTCGCGTGCGAGGTTGTCAGTCTCCAGGGAGAAGATCAACTGTCATTGTCAGTGTACATGAGCTTAACTCTATCACCATACAGCCAGGTCCAGTATGCTGAACTCAACACAGATCGCGGATTCTGCTGTAACGGTCTCTCTGCAGTGATTCACAATGTATCGTTGATTGTTCAACCTTTCAAAGGACTTGTATGTGTGCTTAGACACATTTCTAGGTAGTGAGGGTTCATCGGTGGTGACAACTGTCCTGGTGGATTAGTTAAAAGGGTTTTTAATGGTCACGCCAAAAAGACCATCATCAAGATTTTGATGGTGTTCCTCTTATCAAGGTCTGATTCTTTTGCTCCTCTCCGCATTCTCTGTGATGTATTCCCTTAAATAAAATCCTTGTTTAAACTTGTAAACTTTTCTTTTCACATCGACTGCTAGACCGAGTCTTATTAATGTTTGCAATAGTGGAAGGCAAATTAAGTGGTTTTGCATTGGCAAGTGTGTGCCTACCAGTTTGACATTTTTTTAGGGAGCCTCACATTAAACTTTTCCAATAGGCTTTTAGTGTAAGGGGATAGATCCTGGAGGGTTACATTCATGTGATGTATAGCTAGAGGGAACTCATCCTTCCCGAGAGCGACATCATCCCTAACCTTCTTAGTATCAAGGAGGATGAAATAACCGTGTTCTTCCTGCGAATTGATGGATGTGATATAGCTGGCGGTAAACCTCTCTAGTTCGGTGGGGGAGAGCTCCATTATTCCATCCAAAGGCATTCTATATCTGCTCATCACCATAGGATAACAACTGGTAAAATCGACGTACAGTATATATGATTGTCGGTCACCTGCTTCAAATTGTGGGTCTAACTCGGGGTTGTTTGCTATGGCATGCCTTTGGACTAGACTGCAGAAACTGCCTCCGATGTTGTTAGCGATCAGTTGGTAAGTTTCCCCATCGGAAATTACGGGGAGGCGCACTCGTGAAGCGTGGAGAAAAGCGTCTAGTGAGAGGGAGGGAGACGTTAAATAGTAAACTGGGTCCAGTCCAAACTATGTATAATCGGCCTTCTTCCAAGCTAATTATACATCCTCCAATAATTCCACGTCCATGAGAAGGTATAAAACGGTGTAATCCAGTAAGTTGAAACAGTTTGCAGCATTCCACACTTTGCAGACGTGTTCATAACCTTCACAGGGTATGCTTTCCGCAGCTCCTTTCTGCTTCTTTCAAAATGAGTGCGGCATCATGAGACAAATTGTGTACTAACACTGGTAGGGTTCTGTCTGCATATTTCAAATTAAAATTGCACTTCCTGCATAATGTGCACACATAGTTGTTCGTCGGTATGTGGTGTGCGTGATGCCGCACTTTGATAGTGTTATTGGTGAACTTAATGTTGCAACTTCTGCAGGGTGTAGTCTGTTCAAACTGGCAGGTTGTTTCAGAGGTCATGCCGATTTTGTGTGCCACCATCGTCTCACATATCCTGGCCCAGTCTTCGGCTATTTTTACCAGAAAATCGTCGATGCAATGTTCACCTACTGTACGTACAGTATTCATCGCTTCTGTCGGCGACGATTGCGTAACAATATGCGTACGCTTTCTGCTTTGACACAACTCTCTGGTCTTCGTCAGGCTGTCTGTTGTATGCTTCAAAATCTAAGAAGGCGATGTGCGAGGTTTTATTCAGTGCTTTCACTTTTTCAAACTGTTTAAATTGGTTGGGCTCTGTGTATAGAACTGTGGTTCGGGTTGAACAACTTCGGGTGTGGGCATCGTGTATGGTGGGGGTATTAAACAAGGTTAGACAGTGATGACAAATGCCACCTATGTATTCTCTCCCCATTGTGTTTACCCCGTGGCATAATGCCTTCACATAGGCGAATATGTCTTTGATGAGTGTGAGGTGGTCCTCTGTGATTAGCAGTAGAGTGATCAGTCGGGGACATGATGTGTTACCCCCCTTTCTAGCGAGATGCACTGTCCATCGTTTTTTCTGTTTCCAATGACCAGTTCACACAATGTGTACACATAGATGTTAAGGTTGTTGTCTTTTTCCAATGTCTTGAAGGAGTCGCTGTTCAGTGGCATGTCGGGTGTGTGTTTAATGCTGATCTGATTCGTCCTTATCCGGTTTTTCACATCCCTGGTGAGGTTTTTGCCTGGTGTGTTTTGGTCTTTCCTGAGTAGCACATACGCTTCTAGCGCTGTAATGTTGCAGTTGTACCCAGATTCGATGTTGACGACTTGGCTGCCGCCCCTGACTCCCATGGGATACTCTTTAAAGTTTGCTATGTTCATCATTTCTCGATGCGAGATGTTGATTTGTACAATGTGTAGCGACATGATGCGCCATCCCGAACCCTTGCTTAAGTTATGCCTGTCTTCAAGGTTGCTCGCCACATGTTCAATAGCTTCATCTAGCAATTCGTACACTGTGTCCACCAATGTTAGCATGGGTGGTACCACTGCCACCCACCATTCTCTACCTGGTGATGTTGATGCACAGGTATAACATGACAGAATTTATACCCCTCTCCCGGAGTGTTCACAAGACGTCCTCGGTGAGCTGCGTTCTGTTAATTCTGAGCACCATTGTCACGTCAATGTGCATTCCTACTGCTGTTGAATGATTGATAGTACTCACAATTCGGTTGGCCTCCTCTCCTTCCCTGTTAAGCAGCGTCTGCTGTTGTTTGGCACCTCTTACTTGACAGTGACCTCCTCTCAGCAATTTTTCCCTTACATTTTCCCCATTCGGTTTAGCTGTGACAGCGTTCACGGTGGAACCTGCAAAAAATAGGAATAACAAGTAGAGAATTTACTAAAAATAAACTAATTGTTTTATATGCAAACGTGGCGGTGATAATGTGCATTTTTTTTACAGCGAGTCACATATCAAACTTCTAAATAAAAAGAATTATTCTCACCACCCTGCGAAGTGACGCTCCTTGCTGTACCTCCTGTTAAGGATCGTCCTGGGTCGGGTCTGTTCACTCCTCTTCTTTCAACGTTGACAGCAGACTCAGTCCTCTGGCTAGTCTGAGCGTTCAGTGCCGTATATATATGCCACGGCAAAGGAATTTCAATGGAGCCGTCAATCGTAGTTGCTGGTGAAATTACCCATTTCTGCTTGTGGAGATGTTGTGGAGTAGAGCAGCCTGTTGGCAAACTGATGTGGGTTTTGCTGCTGCTGTTTGACCTTATGTACCGGCGGCAGTAATCGTAAATGTCTTTACACATCAGGTCTTAGGGATTAACTTGCAACAGTGAAAACTGCAGAATTATCAGTGCATGTGTGTGCAGGTGGTTAAAATCGTCTATTTATCACCCTTGTATGAGGTTTCGCTAAAGCAGTATATCGTGTCGTGTGTGTGTGTGTGTGTTTTATGTGTATGACACTGGACATGGAGATTTCACGTCGTGTTGTGTGTATCGTTGTGCACTTGGCAGTGAGTCACAGAGAAACGGGGACTGTTGTGGGTGCTTATCAGCTGCTTATCTGAATTTGAATGGAGTTTAGAAATCTATTCGCATTCATATTATCACGTGATATGACATGTTGTGCACCTGGCAGTGAGTAATGGAGAAAAGCGGTGACTGTTGTGGGTGCTTATCAGTTGCCTTTCTGAATTTGAATGGAGTTTAGAAACCTTTTCACATTCATACTATCCCGTGATGTGACATGTTGCGCACCTGGCAGTGAGTCATGAAAAAAGTCAGGTTAAGAGAGTTATAATTTATTTTACTCATATTCATATCTTTTCATATACTCACTCACGTGGGTTAGGTTAGGTTAAGGGACTTACAATTTGTTCCTCATATTCATATTTTTCATATACTCGTGTGGCTTAGGTCAGGTTATGTGAAATGGCGGTTTTTCGTCCGAAGAGTATATCTTGAGCCAAAATGGGGTTGGGTATTTCACATGGGTTACGTTAGGTAAAGGGACTTTGAATTGTTTTCCCTCATATTCATATTTGTGTGAAATGGGTTTTTTTTTATCCGTAGAGTATATCTTGAGCCAATAGGTTGGGTTGGGTTGGGTTAGGTTGGTTTTCTCATCCATTATGTATATCTTGAGCCAAAATGGAGTTGGGTATTTTCAAGGGGTTGAGCGAAACCATGGTTCTCCTATCCAAAGAGTTATTCATGAGCCATTTTGGGGTTCTTTCCTGAACTGGAGTGAAATATTTGGTGGTTTTCCCGTAGAGTCGTTAATGATCAACGTAGGTGAGGTTAAGATAAAGGCAAACTTATAGGGTTTATCGCCTGTGAACCGAATTGGGGGGTCAGGTGTTGACGTTGAGCTGAAATGGGGGGGTTCTTTTCCTACTTATACACACACACACACACATATATATATATATATATAGTATGAGAGAATATATATATATATATATATATATATAGTAGATAGTATATATATATAAGATATATATCATATATATATATATATATAAAAGATATATATAGATATATATATATAATGATATACTATATATTATATATATATGATATATATATATATATATATATATATATATTATATAATAAACTATATACTATATATAGAGATATATATATAATATATATTATAATATGATATATATATATAATAGAGATATAGATATAACCCCCCCCATATCTATATATATAATATATATATACTATCTATAAGAGATAATATATATATATATAATATTTGATATATATCTATATATTAGATATATAATATATATTTGACTATAGATATTATATATAAATATAACTATTTTTATAACTTAGTATAGTAAATTATATTACATATATATATAATTAGGTAAAAATAATATAATATATTATATCTATATATATATATATATAATACATTATATATATTATAGATAGATATATATATATAATAATATTACTATAATATTTATATATAATTAATTCCTCGCTGGACAGAGTGCGGTTTTTCGCCGCTCGGCTGGCCAAGCCAGTGGGATCTGAAGTTGCGAATCCCGGCTCGGCCAACGTGGAATCAGAGGAATTTATTTCTGGTGATAGAAATTCATTTCCCGATATAGTGTGGTTCGGATCCCACAATAAGCTGTAGGTCCCGTTGCTAGGTGACCAATTGGTTCTAGCCACGTAAAAAAATATCTAATCCTTTGGGCCAGCCCTAGGAGAGCTGTTATCAGCTCAGTGGTCTGGTAAAACTAATATATATATATATATATATATATATATATATATATATATATATATATATATATATATATGCATGTATATAAAACTTCCTTGAAATTAAGTAATCTTCTATTAGGAGATCGTTCCCAGGAAGATTTATTGCTCGGTTCAGATGAAGTACATTTACCAAAGAGATGAAGCTGGCAGACACGCACCCATGGCAAATGCCTGACCTAAATATGTACACAACGACTGTGTCTTCTCTGTAATGATTGCAATGGAGAGTGTGCGATGAGTGGATGGGGGAGGGGGGTTAAGGGGGGGGCGGATTCCACTGTATAATACAAATCGCCAACAAACTACAGTAAAGCCTGGCCAGTATACATTCTACAATGAAGACCGAAATGTAAAGCTTCATACTACTGCTATTCTGAAGTACGAGTTGGAATACGTAACGGGAAAGATGAAGTAAAAATCTGACAAAATTAAACAACTTCAAAGAAAAGTCTCTGAATGCAAATGCATGGCACAGACGTACCAACAAATGTCATGAGAGAGAGAGAGAGAGAGAGAGAGAGAGAGAGAGAGAGAGAGAGAGAGAGAGAGAGAGAGGAAAGCCATTAGGCTGAGCATTTTTGAAATCTATTATACTGCGACGGCGGGCCGTTGCGATGCAACTTTTGATGTTGCAATGCGATTAGCATTCCAATTCTTTACTGCAGGAGAATATAGCGGCGCACTTTCGCCTAAATGGTGGCATTAGGCGTCATTTGTACCCCAAAGGAACGATGATTATTTGATTGAACAACAGTCAGACTTGGCGGAATGGATGAGCAAATTGAATGGCCAGGCATGAGCACACCAAGGACGTCTCAAGGGCGACGGCGCAGGCGCAGTGGCGATGCTTCATAGGACTCGAACAGGCGGACGATATTTCAAAGGCGAGGGTTCGAAAGCGGTTCCTGGACCCGAGTCTCGAAAACACAAGAGGGTATCAAAGGGATGAACGAGGCCTCTGGACTTTGGATTCTAATAAACGATGGATATGCCTTTGGCATGAAGACGAACGCGGAGTCTAAGCATTGGTCTTGAAAAAAAAAAAACAGTCTAAGCACTGGTCTTCGAAGAAAAAAAAGACGGGGGGGAGGGGGGGGGGGGGGGGGGGACGGTTAGGGTATCAAGGTTAAGAGCTAGAATGAAACTTTCTGAACTTGGACGCTGATAAACGATGGCCATAATCTAAAAACGAAAGCGGGTAACTGGATTCTGATCTCGGGTACAAGATTTTTAGCTCAAGATCTTGAGCAAAATCAAGGTTCTGTCCCCGAAAATATGAAGGTCATATCAAAGGCAAAGGCAGCGAGAAAGAATGTGGACCTTGGGGTCAAAAACAAGGATAATTAAAAGATAAAAGCTCGAACTACGCATTTGAAGGTCAGATACACTTAGATGCCTCTAGATACCTTTAGGCAAGAAGTCTACTTGAATTGCAAATTCTCGAACTTAAGAATGGTTTTTCTGAAGCACGGACTCAAAAAACTATAACAACATTTTAAAACTTGCGATCAAGTCTCTGATCCTTGTGCCCCATCAAACAAGGAATATTTCAAAGGTGGGTCACGTCTCTGAACCTCGTGCTGGGACACACGAATTAAGCATCATCAAACGAAAAGATCTGAAAGGCAACGACTTGAATAGTGTAGCAATATCTCAAACGCAGGGAATCGAGAACACATTAAGGGCATCTCAAAGCAAGGACTATAAACATGATAATCGAATGCTTAGGCAAACGCAAGCAGACAAACGGTAATTCACCGGGTTTTTGCAAGCGGATGTCCGCAAAATATACAAGCACAAACACTCGCAAAACTTATGGTAATACCGATTCTTTCACTGTCCCTCACCGGATACTTTGCAATTTACAACTCCTCAGTATTTACCGAACTGTTGCAAGGACAGAAAGTATTTCGGAGGAAAAGTGAACGAAAAACAAGAAACCAAAAGAAAGAAGGGGGCAAGGTGTCAAATAGGAGGGGAGCAAAAATATGAAAACACATGCAGCGATTCCCTAAGGAATTGTCTTCCGTTAACAACGGAAATAATCTTTTAGCGTCTGTGAAAACCAATTCCGAATTCATTTTAATTTTAATCCTGGTTACCGAGGCCAACATTCTTACGCTGGCTGAACCATACACACATTGGTCAGAAACGAAAAATGACGTGGATAGAAAGAAGGCAATACGGGTCATAACTTCAGGACGGAAAAGGAACTTCAAACTGAAGTGTAACTCAAACAGATTTCAAAAAGCAGATGAAAATGTTACTAACGCAATGATCGTTCTAAAGAGGTACATCTGCAGGACCGGGAAAACATAAAGTTATATATTGCATAACACAAAAGTTACATAGACCGAATCACTAGAGAAACAAAAATAACAGATAAAGAGGTAAAGAGAGAGCATAACAACCAACACAACCAAACTTAATGACAACCCGCACCAACATTAATAAGATAATGCAAGCAATACAAAATACATGAAGCTTTCACCAGGACTCGCAATCTATTAAGAATTAACCTTCACTGAAAGTTTAACCGACGCTACGTCCAACTTTCACCGGAAACTTCCATATTAACATTCCAATTCGAAAGATGTGCTTCTAGCAAGGCGCAACACGTCATTATATAATTACGGTGCTCTTCGATGGCTATTTTATTTACAGAATGTAAATGTTACTTTAATTACAAAATGGCATGCTTCTCTCTCTCTCTCTCTCTCTCTCTCTCTCTCTCTCTCTCTCTATCTATCTATCTATCTATCTATCTATCTATCTATCTATCTATCTATCTATCTATCTATCTATCTATATATATATATATATATATATATATATATATATATATTATATATATATATATATATATATATATATATATATATATATATATAGACAGCGAGAGAGAGAGAGAGAGAGAGAGAGAGAAATAACCGTCTGATCTACTTTAATATATATATATATATATATATATATATATATATATATATATATTATATATATATATATATATATAATCGATTCCTTCATCACCCAAATAAATGCGTAGGAATAGTATGAATTCTCGCCACGAATGGCTATTCTGCGCCAGTACCATCACGTCTCCTACTTCCGTCTCCATTGTTCCCAGTTCGGATGAAACCAATATTGAAAAAACAAAAATAATAATGATACTGCACAATTGTTGTTGTTGCTTTGTCATTATTTATTTTTGCTTTATTTTACTAATATTCTTATTATTTTTGTGATTTTCCAAAACTTCTCGCGGACCCTCTACTCTATAGCCACGGACCCCCTCTGGTACTCCGGGGACCCCCCGTTGAGAACCGTTGCTATAGGAAACCAAAAATCTCATTAAAGAATTTCTTAAGACAATCGGCATCGTTATTTCTTTGATTTTCAGCATCTCTGGTATCAGACTTATTCTCTTGTGACATTATAATCTTTTAACCGGCTGCTTGTCAGAGTAACCCAATTTAACGTCCTTTCTTCTATTTCAATATCCTAGTCTATTTCAGCTGGCGAAATAACTCCATTTACTCCTTTCACTTGAATCTCCTGTTTATTTCCGTTTCTAAAGTTTATTGGAATTTTCTTATGTTTTTGGTTCTTCTCATCAATACATTTATAGACTGATGCAACACTGGCTCTGTCCGTCCTAGCAACTGATATTACTTGATGTGTAGCAATGCATTCCGCATCCCCATCAGCAGCAATAATTCAACTGTATGGCTGCAGCCATTTAAAAAAAGGACTGAAAGTATTTTAATGAACTAATTCAACAAAAACCGCACAACTACTTTCGGTGGTACGAACAATTTGCTGCCTACATGTAATATTCAAAAGTTGGGCAAATGTTGAAAGCATTGAAGTGATATTCTTTTTAGGAAACTGTCAGTATTTAAAATTTATGAAGCTACTGCATTGACACTTTAACAATAGGTGTCTCTGCGTTAAAAAATCGTATTTATAAAGTTACTAAAAATCTCCAAATAAATTCGCATTAAAAGTGAGACCTGTGAGAATGTATTTCCTTTGTGCCTCTGCTCGTAATTAGCACTACAACTCGTCTCGGAAATGAAGACAAAACCGATAGGTAAATAATCCTAAAAACAATTCAGGGTATTGGGAAATCCTAACTACGTTTTCCTAAGGAGAGTTATGAGAACTCCTCCTCCAAAACTTTCTGTAACTTTAACTTTCCTGCGGAAAAATACATCCAGGATTTCTGAGGTTGCACAACAATCAAGTCCAATTTCTTCTGACTGTTCCTGGTATAACATCGTAACTTGTATAGCTATCGTAAAAACTGCAATGTCTTTTCCGTAATCAGGAAAGATATCAGGAGATTTTTGTTTATATTTCAAATACACATATACACGCAAAGCACACACACAAACACACACACACACAACACACACACAACATATATATATTATATATATATATATATATATATATATATATATATATATATATAATATATATATATATATATATATATATATGTATATATATATATATATATATATATATAGTATATATATATTATATATATATGTGTGTGTGTGTATATATATAATATAATCTCTAATATATATATATATATAATATATATATATCTATATATATATATTTTATATATATATATATATCTATATATATATTTACTGATGAGATGAAAACGCTCCACGCCCATGGTATATATATTTCGAAGAAGGTGCGACCAGGAATATGATGAAATTATTTTTTTACAGTTTATTCCAACGTATCGTAAATCATATTTACATCATCTTGGATTTCTTCCAGAAAAAAATTTAAAAACATATAATGTAAAATCTGACACAATAAAATCAAATAAAAATTAATGAAAAGCCACAATACATACACAAGAAAGACACTAAAATGCATATCAAACTTATCAGATCCACTAAAAGGCATATCAAACTAACAAACGATTCAATAAAAGAACGTAAAAGCGCTTAGTGAAAACGAATTAACCCTCTGGTACACAGAGCAGAACAGAACAGGAAACAGCAACAAAGCAGGGGGAAGGGGACAAAAATGAGAACATCAAGATAAAAACAAGTGGGTAGGTCAGGACTGTGTATTTAATTCAGGAACCAGAAGTTTAATTTCAAGCGTCTCGAGTTTAAATAAGTCTATCTCTACTGTGATTTCGTAACAACTCTAACTAACTGTCGCAACTATAATAAAATCATTCATACAAATCTTCTTCGAAATCAAAACTTGAAGCATATCAATGGCACTTGTCAGCTTAACAAAACCATAATTAACGATATTATCTCGGATTTTCAGGAGTAATACTAATAAAGTTTATCCAATAGTTCACAACTTCTTGGAACATTTACATTTTCCATACAGATGTAATGCCAAATTATCTCAGTCAACGTTTGGCTAATACGTTATACCTGTGTCTGTTTTTGCACCCATTACAATGCAAAATGATAATTTAATAAAAAAAACACTCTCTCTCTCTCTCTCTCTCTCTCTCGCTCTCTCTCTCTCTCTCTCTCTCTCTCTATATATATATATATATATATATATAGTTATCTCGATAAATATATATAATATATTATATATATATATAGTTATATATATAATATATATATTATAATATGATATATATATTAATAATATTATATATATATATATATATAGAGTTATATATATTATATTATATATATATATATATATAATAATTATATATATCAGTATATATATACGTAATAATAGGTAATTCTGCAAGACGGCAATAATAGGAAAGATTTCAGGAGGTTCCATGATACACTCTCAGTAACAGGCCATGATTTATTATACAAAAAACGTTTCGCACACAAAACACGGTGCATCATCAGTCCTGTGAAGAAATAAAAACAATTACATTATATTACTACATAAAAGGAATTCATCAAAAATTAAAATTGACATTAAAAAAACTGTAAAAAAGCATTATTAAAAAACAGTAAGAAACAAAAGAGAGAGACTACTAAAACACCAACCATCTCTAGTAAGGAAAGAAGAGGAATGAATACAAAAACCGAGGTCCCAGTCAAGACGAAAAACTATGCCGATATAAAGTTGAAGACGAGGTGTTATTGTTGAGTGAAGGAACCAGCCTTTTTATGAGTAACGACTCTAAGGTGGTTAAGTGATCTGGGTCCTTCGTATAGCCAATTATGGAGAAGTGCTGCTTCAAGATCTCTATTTTACAAAGAGCAGCATGATTTCTAATATTGGAAAATTCAGGTTGCTTAATTCTTTGACCTGTGCGAAAGCTGAAACCCTTATGGCTGCAAGATCTCACTTGCAGTAACCTTCGAGTCGATCCAATGTAAGAGCCCGGACATCCAGGGCATGTGAATTTATAAACAACATTCGATCTCATGAAGGACTGCAAGCGATCTTTGAAATTAAAAAATGAACCTATTTTAGCAAGGATTAGATTCGAAATAAGTTTAAGTTGAAGACATGGAATTTCCTGTTCGATGATTTTAGTAAGTCTAAGTGAGAACTTGGTATCAGGACACATACGGGACAGAAGCAAAACACAGTTTCTTTGGAACATCAAAATTAGCTATAGGTGGTTGGAAAAATTTGGTTAGTAATTATTAATGATTCTATGAACTATATCTCTAGGATATGAATTTTTTTGAAAGAAGTTTAATAAAAATTCCATTTCCTTATGAAATATTGGCCAACTGGAAGAGTATTTTAGTGCTCTATGGACTAAAGTGTAATACTGTTTAGTTTGAAGGTTTTTGGCATGAACTATAGTAATTGTTGGCTAATCCCGTATATGTCCTTTTTCTATAGACAGCTGTGGTAAATTCAAAGTTAGTTCTTGTGACATTGATATCTAAAAATGGTAAACTGCCCTCGTTCTCCACTTCCATTGTAAATTGAATATTCGGATGTTGTGATTAATATATTCTAAAAATTGTGAACATTGCCAAGGATGTTTAAAAAGTGCAAAGGTATCGTCCACATATCTTCTAAAATACGCTGGTTTAAAAGAGGAATTACACTGGTCTAAAATTTAGTTTCCAAGTCAGACATAAAAAATTTGCAAATATGGGACCTAAAGGTGAACCCATAGCAACTCCATCGACCTGCGAATAGAGCTGCTGGTTAAACACGAACATGGAATCTTGCACAGCAAGTTCCAGAAATTGTTTAAAAGTAGATCTATTAAAACCATGAAATAGAGTGTCAATACTAAAAATCTTATTTAAAATGATATCAATGGTTTCGGTCAGTGGTACATTAGTAAAAAGAGATTCAACGTCAAAAACTGACCATATAATATTCACCATCTTGGTTAATAATTTGTTGTTGAAATTCATAACCGTTTTTTAGAGTATAATCATTTGTACTATGTTCAGAAAGCAGGCCAGCTAAGAATTTGGAGATAGAGAACGATGGGCTGTTATATGCAGCCATAATAGGTCTAACAGGTGTATTAGGTTTATGAAGTTTTTGGTTTGTCCATATAAGATACTGAAAGACGAACCAAGTAACAAATAATTTCTGATAAGTTACATCATTTATAATATGATCATTTTTTTATTTTCCTTAAGAATCTATTAACTCTATCCTCTCTTTATATATAGCAAGAAAATTGGGTTCACCATGAGATTGGAACTTGGCGGTGTCAGACAGAATGTTATCCATTTTTTCAATATAGTCATTTTTGTTGAGGATAATACACCTTTTACCCTTATCCGGTTTACAAATAACTATATCTTCCCGTTTTTTCAAAGTCAGGAGTATATTTCAAATCATTTTTTCTAAAAATGGCGTCCACGTTGTTTTCTTAAGTTAGCATAAGTTTTATGTATGAGAGCCGACATTTTCTGTTTGTAGGTTACCTGTATTCTTCATAACATCAAGTTTAATGAGTCTTTGAAACAGCACTTCAAAAGGTAAAAAAAAAATCTGGCATAGTTCGGTCTATAGGATGGTAGACAAAAATCTAACCCAAAAGATAGCAAAAACTCTCTCTCTTTAGATAAAATATAATTAGACATATTAAAAATGCAATAATTTCTTTGGTAAAAATCAGGAATGACAACACCCAGGCTTTGAAGTTTCTTTTGATGCGTTCACATACAGAGGAAATAAAATCATTAATAAAATTATAAACATCTTGGAAAAGCATTCGTCCAGCAAAGATAAGTCCATTACAAAAAAAAAAAAAAAAAAAAAAATACAATAATTTCTTGAGTTGTTCAGCTGTAGACGTAAGTTTTTGGATGGGACGCGATCTTGGTGTCAATCTCGTTCCTGAGTAAGGTCTTCAATGTTTCCTTGTAGAATTCAGTGTTGTAGAGGGAACGATTTTGTAGAGTTTGAATCTTACGACTTCGGGACGACATCATTCAGGTCACAGTATTGCAGAAAATCCAAATCGCATTTTGCTTTCTCAAGTCTGAGTGTCGCTTTTTCTAGTTTGCGTGAAGTTGTTAAGGTAACAGCTGGATATCGGTGTTTCAGTAGTTGAGCAAAGTGGTGAATTCCCGCAGGCGAAGGCGAAAGGCGAACAGGAGGGCGAAAAAACAGTTGCTGTATCATCTTGGTGAAATTTAGTATCTGCAGACGGCAATATAGGAAGATTTCAGGAGGTTCCATGATACACTCTCAGTAACAGGCCATGATTTATTATACACAAAAAACGTTTCGCACACAAAACACGGTGCATCATCAGTCTGTGAAGAAAATAAAAACAATTACATTATATTACTACATAAAAGGAATTCATCAAAAATTAAAATTGACATTAAAAAACTGTAAAAAAAGCATTATTAAAAAACAGTAAGAAACAAAAGAGAGAGGACTACTAAAACACCAACCATCTCTAGTAAGGAAAGAAGAGGGGAATGACAAAAACCGAGGTCCCAGTCAAGACGAAAACTATGCCAGATATAAAGTTGAAGACGAGGTGTTATTGTTGAGTGAAGGAACCAGCCTTTTTATGAGTAACGACTCTAAGGTGGTTAAGTGATCTGGGTCCTTCGTATAGCCAATTATGGAGAAGTGCTGCTTCAAGATCTCTATTTTACAAAGAGCAGCAATGATTTCTAATATTGGAAAATTCAGGTTGCTTAATTCTTTGACCTGTGCGAAAGCTGAAACCCTTATGGCTGCAATATCTCACTTGCAGTAACCTTCGAGTCGATCCAATGTAAGAGCCCGGACATCCAGGGCATGTGACAATTTATAAACAACATTCGATCTCATGAAGGACTGCAAGCGATCTTTGAAATTAAAAAATGAACCTATTTTACAAGGATTATTCGAAATAAGTTTAAGTTGAAGACATGAATTTCCTGTTCGATGATTTTAGTAAGTCTAAGTGAGAACTTGGTATCAGACACATACGGGACAGAAGCAAAACACAGTTTCTTTGGAACATCAAAATTAGCTATAGGTGGTTGGAAAAATTTGGTTAGTAATTTATTATGATTCTATGAACTATATCTCTAGATATGAAATTTTTTTTTGAAGAAGTTTAATAAATTCCATTTCCTTATGAAATATTGGCCAACTGGAAGAGTATTTTAGTGCTCTATGGACTAAAGTGTAAATACTGTTAGTTTGAAGGTTTTTTGGCATGAACTATAGTAATTGTTGGCTAATCCCGTATATGTCCTTTTTCTATAGACAGCTGTGGTAAATTCAAAGTTAGTTCTTGTGACATTGATATCTAAAAATGGTAAACTGCCCTCGTTCTCCACTTCCATTGTAAATTGAATATTCGGATGTTGTGATTAATATATTCTAAAATTGTGAACATTGCCAGGATGTTTAAAAAGTGCAAAGGTATCGTCCACATATCTTCTAAAATACGCTGGTTTAAAAGAGGAATTACACTGTCTAAAAAATTTAGTTTCCAAGTCAGACATACAAAAAAATTTGCAAATATGGGACCTAAAGGTGAACCCATAGCAACTCCATCGACCTGCGAATAGAGCTGCTGTTAAACACGAAACATGGAATCTTGCACAGCAAGTTCCAGAAATTGTTTAAAAGTAGATCTATTAAAACCATGAAATAGAGTGTCAATACTAAAAATCTTATTTAAAATGATATCAATGGTTTCGGTCAGTGGTACATTAGTAAAAAGAGATTCAACGTCAAAACTGACCATATAATATTCACCATCTTGGTTAATAATTTGTTGTTGAAATTCATAACCGTTTTTTAGAGTATAATCATTTGTACTATGTTCAGAAAGCAGGCCAGCTAAGAATTTGGAGATAGAGAACGATGGGCTGTTATATGCAGCCATAATAGGTCTAACAGGTGTATTAGGTTTATGATTTTTGGTTGTCCATATAAGATACTGAAAGACGAACCAGTAACAAATAATTTCTGATAAGTTACATCATTTATAATATGATCATTTTTTATTTTCCTTAAGAATCTATTAACTCTATCCTCTCTTTTATATATATCAAGAAAATTGGGCTCACCATGAGATTGGAACTTGGCGGTGTCAGACAGAATGTTATCCATTTTTTCAATATAGTCATTTTTGTTGAGGATAACTACACCTTTACCCTTATCCGGTTTACAAATAACTATATCTTCCCGTTTTTTCAAAGTCAGGAGTATATTTAAATCATTTTTTCTAAAAAATGGCGTCCACGTGTTCTTAAGTTAGCATAAGTTTTATGTATGAGAGCCGACATTTTCTGTTGTAGGTTACCTGTATTCTTCATAACATCAAGTTTAATGAGTCTTTGAAACAGCACTTCTTATCTATGAACAGGTTTAATTGTCTGAATTGAAAATAAGCCCACAATATCGTATTGGACGATTCCAAATTACGTTATATTCGTATGCTTCATAATAGATTCACTGAAGTTACATGGAAAATGAAGTTTACTGCAAATCTTGAAAAAAAAACAAATCCAGTTAAAAACCAGTTCATGTACCATTTATCCAACACAAGTGTGCAAAATAAATCTACCATCTGGAATAAAAGCCCTTTTAAACTTTCATATTATAATACAAGCTTAAACTACAAAAACAAATCAATAAATCGTCTTAACTGCCACCTAGTGTTTATGTATGGAAAATAAATTGTAAATAAAGGGGGCAAATTCTTGAATGTAATTCGCTTGTGCTACGGGAATGCTTATTTGAGTGATAAGTATATTCTATGATAATAGTTGATTACCAACATAAGTAGCCAGTTTCTAACTTACAATAAAAAACAATGATAAAATTCACATGACGAAAAGAAACATCGATACTTCACGTGCAATGGCAGCCAGAAATATCCTGAGTCCTCTACTCCAAATTTATCTCGTGACAAGAGGTGTTTGTGAAACACGAAGGCTTACCAATTCCGATTATTTTCATTGTGAAGGTTATGGTCTAGGTCATGAAAACACTAACCTTCGGTCATCTGAAAGGGCTTCATTATCGAAGTTTTCCTGTTATATATGAAATCTATCTCCATACGTTAGCAGGTTATAGCCAAAGTGAAAGTAATATATCAAAAAAAAAAAAACTATGTAACTTTGAACCATATTAAATTTTGCAAAGTTCCTATGCAACATGGAAGACGCCACGGACATGTTGACAGAGAGACAGAAAGCTAATCTCCAATTCAAGCAAGTCAGTGAATGGCAGCTGACCTAGATCCAAAGTTAGACTGAAATCCATTTAACCGTGTGTTTGGAGTTGTGATGACAAGGTGTGCAACAGCCAAGCTGACGGGCCAACAGACAGACGACCTCCTTCCTTGTACATCTGTGCAAGATGCTCTAACTTGTGCCTAGTTTGAGCAAAGCCCCTCAGAGCTGCGACGACACAGAAAGCATAACAGATGCACTGTGATATACAAGACAAGGGAACGATCTCCCGTTATGCAAATCTATGCTTGATTGTTCACATTTGAACATGAAGAGGAGTTGCAGTGACAAAGAATGCGTGAGTGACACATAAACAGGAAGACAGACGTACGAATGAAGATGCAGACATACTATCTTTTCCCATGCACACCTACGCATGATGGCCTACTCATATACCAAGTTAGACAAAGCCCTTCAACTGTCAGAAGGTGTTGCGTTAACCAGGGAAGTGTGAAAAACCATTTTCCTTCATGCATATCTATGTATGATGATCTACCTTTGTACTGGTTTTATTTGAATCAATCATGTAGAAGTTGCAATAGCTATATACACACGATATAAAGACTGATGGCCGAGGCACACTGTCCGATAGCCTTACCTTACCTTACATCTTGTTCAGGTTGCCCCAGGTCCCTCAGTGTGAGGCACCTCTAATGTCTACCAGAGAATTCCTAATGCCTCTTCCGGTATATTTTGCATCTTCCAATCTTGGATGGTCTGGGATGCAGCTTAGATATTTGTCGAGCTTATGCTGAAACACATCTACGCTCATTCCTGATATATTCCTCAGATGAGCTGGCAACGCATTGAATAGATGCTGCATTGTCGATGCTGGTACGTAGTGGATTAATGTCCTGTGTGCTTTCCTTAGTTTTCCTGGTATAGTTTTGGGTACTATTAATCTACCTCTGCTTGCTCTTTATGATATTTTTAACTCCATGATGTTTTCGACGATTCCTTCTTTCTGTTCCCATGCCTGTATTATCATGTAGCGTTCTCTTATTCTTTCTAGACTATATAATTTTAAAAATTGTAGTCTTTCCCATTAGTCAAGATCCTTAACTTCTTCTATTCTAGCTGTAAAGGACCTCTGTACACTCTATTTGTGCAATATCCTTTGGGTAGTGTGGGTACCATATCATATTGCAATATTCAAGTGGTCTACGTACATACGTTTTATAAAGCATAATCATGTGTTCAAATTTTCTTGTTTTGAAGTGCCGTAACAGCATTCCCATTTTTGCATTAAAGCGTTGCATCTCAAAATGAATTCGAAGAGTATAATGAATGCTCTTATATCCGTTGTGGATACAGTAATATGAATTCCCTAGACAGTAACCTACAGTAACCGAATCCAGTAAGATTGGAAAGTTAGTTAAGAATTAACAATACAGGAGAGTGAAAAAAAATAAATAGTTGATAAAGTTGAAAGAAATATTCACAAACTACTTCTCAAAATCAGATTTCCCTTTTTTTTTTTTTTTTTTTTTTTGGATGTCCTTACATATATTCATAAACTAACATGCGACTCCTGGTTCCCACTAAAATTCCTGTCATAAGGCTGATGCCAACTCGTAGCACGTAAATACCTTATGAATCATTATTTCTGTATATCAGACGTCAAATTTTTAGGGTTATGTAAATGGACGTTGAAATTCAAATGATTATTTACTGCAGCCTTTATCTGACATGTTGATAATGTTACCCAGAATACCGAGGCTCAAGAAATATCCTGATACAAGAACGACTCACTTCCACTGCCTGTCAGACACAAATGCAACGTGGGAATTTTTTTTTTTTACTTCCAATAAATCTTTTAAAGCTACTGAACCATTTTCAAAAGGCAGGAAATTAATATAAGAAATTAAGCCAATCAAAGCTGGTAACATGTTATATATTGAAGTCTGGGCGCTTTGCTGGGAAGCTACCATTAGCTAATGATGAAAGATTGCTACCATTTGCATATGATGAAAGATTGCTATCATTAACAAATGATGATGAAAGAGTGCTATCATTAAAAAATGATTAAAGATTGCTACCATTAACAAGTGATGAAAGATTGCTACCATTAGCATTTGATGAAAGATTGCTGCCATTAACAAATTACAAAAGATTGCTACAATTACCAAATAATAAAAGATTGCTATCATTAACAAATGGCGAAAAAATGCTACTATGAGACAACGAATTGCTACCATTAACAAATGACAAAAGATTGCTTCTATTAATAAATGACAAGAGGTTCCACGGGAGTCACGCACAAAATATTACTTATCATGCGAAGGAATCATTCAAATACAGTTTTCTATTAACTTTCAGGATACCACCATTTGTAACAGCTGGATCAAATGACTGGTAGCAATTCGTTGCCCCTAAGCTTAACTGTGACCACACATCAAACGCTATAAAAACCTTTGGCAATGCCTTATCCTCTGCGCCAAGTTATTACAGAGCACTGGCTAGAGTTCCCTTGTTTCGCGGTAAACAGAAGGTTATGTCATTCCTTTGTATATTTGATTGACGACATGGTGGAACGCAAGAAAACAATGTTTGCTGGGTGGGCCCGGTTACAAAAAACTAACCTGGTTTCTCTGGAGAACGAGAATAGGTTTAAAAGACAATTATCAAAGAAGAGGCTCAATTTAGATAAGATGGAGAGCGGAAATCAAGTAACTGATGTCGGCAGTGCTTCCATGAGCTGCTTCACTGCATGCTTCGGCCGCTTCTCTTCCGGGTTACGCGTTGTTAGAATTCATATTAACTAATTCGTCTGAGAGGAAGTTGTAAAGTCTGAGAAGAAGTTGTAAACTTGAGAGTCATATGAAGTTCTACGCGATATCGCAGCTTAGAAGGTATTTGTAGTTTGGTAATCGTGGTCCTCGTGTTTTTGAAAGCCTTCTATAACACAAAATTATTCTGTCAGTGCGAAAAAAAAAGAAGAAAACTGAGATGCGTTTAATTGAGACGAGAAGTTTTGAAATAATAAGTCCAACGATTTATGCATCCCAACATTTAATACAGGCCAATCTCAATGGAAAACGAAACAAGGAAGAAGAAAAACCTGAGAGCGATTTAACCGCGATTAAAAATTAAACCTCGATACTAATTTTCGGATTAGGTGCCGCTCCCCATCACACACACACACACACACACACACACACACACACACACAAAGAAACAATACAAGTTTAATCGCCTCCAGTTCGGTTTCCCTTTCTATTCTTTACATGTACACCGTATTTATCCTCAGTAAGAAACGCTATTTTGGAATAATTTTGCAATCGCAAAAAGCTGTCGCTCACTTGATGCGTTGCTTCAGAAAGACTAATATTAGTCCTTCTCGAGAAACACAATTTTTCGCTGAAGGTTTTATTTTCTGATGAGACAACGGGATAAGGTTTCAGAATACATCCGATCCGTTGGCATTACTTTTCTAGACGAGAGAGAGAGAGAGAGAGAGAGAGAGAGAGAGAGAGAGAGAGAGAGAGAGAGAGAGAAAGCAAATTCTGAGACATGACATACTGCAGAGATGTTCTGGATTAAGCTAGCCTTATGTCAGCACGGGCTCTTTCTCCCGGAGTAGCACGAAACACTACAGATTCAGTTTCTATCTAGGTAACCTCTAATCCCGAAACCACAAGGGGTACCGCGTAAAATGTGCCGTAAGCGGCGCACTGTAGAGAGTACTAAGTTTTTTTACAACGCCATTTAGCCCAACAATTGTACTGTTTACTGATTTATACATTTTAGTTTTCTGTAAAAAAAAAAAAAAGGAAAAAAAAACAGATGGCTTTTCGTCTGTCCGTCCGCACTTTTTCTGTCCGCCTTCAGATCTTAAAACCTACTGAAGCTAGAGGGCTGCAAATTGATATGTTGATCATCCACCTTCCAATCATCAAGCATACCAAATTGCAGCCCACTAACCTCGGTAGCTTTTATTTTATTTAAGGTTAAAGTTAGCCAAGGTCGTGCGTCTGGCACCGATATAGGTGCCAACAGTACAGGCCACAACCGGGTTCCGGCTGAAACTTACATTGGCCGCGGCTGAGAGGTTTATACAGCATTATAAGCTGTACAGAAAACTCGATTCCAACGAAGAAATTTCGTCGCATTTTGTACTTGTTTTTATTCGACCCTTCTGTCTCTACACAGTGTTCTGTCCAGCTTCTTTCACTCACTTGCTAAAATTCCATTCTCTTATTCTATGGAGGAGTTATAGAGTTCCATTTGACAACGTCTGTGTGTGTGTGTGTGTGTGTGTGAGAGAGAGAGAGAGAGTAATTGGTAGTTGGATGGTTAACGACTGTATTGGCTGTTGGTGCTGGGTTGTCTGCTGGTGCTGGTAGAGATCTGAGTTCTGTTTTTTGAGTGAGGTTTTCAGTCAGTCTTTAGTAAGAACTGGTGAGGTTTATTAGTGACGGCAGCGGTCTTTGAAGGAATTGGGAGTTCGTTGAGTTTTGTGTGTTTTTGTTTGTTATTGTGATTGTTAGGTTAGTGTTGTTTGATTAGAGTTGTTGTGCCTGTGCTGTTGTGATTTTTGTGTTTGTGCAGTGGTCTTTTGTTGTGTTTTGTTGTGATATGTGAGGTTGTGTTTCTTGGTTGGTTGCTGTGTTGTTTGGTGGTTGTGTTCTTTGGTTGTTGTTGTGCAGTGGTCTTTTGTTGTGTTTTTGAGTTGTTTTGTGGTTGTGTTCCTTGGTTGCTGTTGTGTAGTTGTGGTCCTTGGTGGTTGTTCTTGGTTGTTGTTGTGTCCTCGGCCAGCGGACAGCACAGGATAGCCCCGGAATAACTGGAATGTTGGTAAGTACGTGTGTTTTTGTTGTGTGTTTTGTGTTTGTTTTTTGTTTTGTTTTTGTGTAGCTGTTAGGTCAACTGTCCTGCTGTATTCTGAAGTGTAAAGTAGAAAGTGTGACTGGGGTGAGTTGGGCAGCTGGACTGATTAGGTATATGTGGGGGGGATTCTGCAGCTTTTTTTCTAGCTTGTGATCCCGCCACAATCCGATATACATAATCTGGGGTAAGCCGAATGACTCGTCGGTATATTTGAGCAAGAGCATGATGAGAATAAAAGGATGGTCAGATTAACGAAAAGTTACAGTAAAGGTGAGGCAAGGAAACGCCCCAGGATGTATGTGAAAGTCTGGACCGATACATAAAGTGTATCTGTGGAAGCCAAGTGGGATTGTGAGCAGGGAAGTTGAGCCAAGACTCCTTGACAGAGGTGAAGTATGGAGGGCGAACGCATATTAGAGAGAAGAGGTTGCCTCTTCAGATAAACTGAAGGTAAAGATTACGGAGCGTAGGAAAAAGGGAAAGGGGAAAACTAGGAAACAGGACCAACTGGCGAACAAGGTAACACAAGTTTACCCTGAAGTAAAACTGCTCGTTGTAATATAGAGTGACATTACTGCCACTCTTCAAAATTAAATATGCTACAAGCTTGTTACGAATTTATGGAATATTGTGAGGTATCCACGATTTTCATTACACAGAGAGAGAGAGAGAGAGAGAGAGAGAGAGAGAGAGAGAGAGAGAGAGAGGCTTCTCATTATCGGCAACAAGGGATTTATATA
>NC_087208.1:29768939-29781439 GCF_015104395.2 Macrobrachium nipponense | reverse complement strand
GACATACAATAACAAGCAAACAATGCGCCGAAGAAAGTTTTCTGTATATCGTACAATCAACACCTCCGAAAATAGATATTTTGGTAGTCTCAGTATAATGCTGCATGACGCACGACTATGGCTACATTTACCGTTAAATAAAATAAAAAACTACCGAGGCTAGAGGGCTGCAATTTGATATATTTGATGAATGGAGGGTGGATAATCAACATACCAATTTGCAGCTCTCTAGCCTCAGTAGTTTTTAAGAAACGGTGGCGCGCAGAAAAGATGAAATCGTAAACTTTAAGTAAATTCATGAGGTGAATTTTGTACTAAAATAAAATACGCAGAGAAAAACTAACACATAAAAGGGAAAACGCATCATATATGAGTCACTCTTCACCTCGTCAACAGAAAATCTGCCAAAATACTACGAATTTCATTTAGTCTCCATTCCCATACCCTCAGACCTGTAATACGTCTCTCTCTCTCTCTCTCTCTCTCTCTCTCTCTCTCTCTCTCTCTCTCTCTTGCAGACCGGAATGTAATTTCGTTGTTGATATTTGATCTCAGAGGTAAGTGTTGCCCTCTTTTAATCCACGCTTAATTACAACCGATAGAATGCCCTCCCCTCATCCAGATCCCTCGTTCCCCTCAACTCGCATACTACGTGCACTCCCCTCACCCACTTCCCTCCCATAATCCCCTCTCCCTTCCCTCACCCAACACCTCCACTTCAACTCCTCCGACCTTTCCCTCGCCCTCCCTCTAGCTCTCCCCTCACCCAAGTACCTCCCCTCCTCACTCCGTGCAAAAACAATAGTGGAAATGAATCTCTTCGAACCTGGCACTCCAGTGCCACAGTGGATGTGGAAAATGGCTTTCATTATCTCCCCGTAGGAACCTCGGTACCAGGGGAGAGGAATAATAAATAGTCATTCCAAGCCCGGAATTCAAAAATCTATTCCGTAATGGCTAGACCTACTGTAACACATACCAAGTTCCACACACACACACACACACACAGAGAGAGAGAGAGAAGAAGAGAGATAGAGAGAGAGAGAGAGAGAGAGAGAGAGAGAGAGAGAGAGAGAGAGAATTTCGTCACTAGTGACCTGCTTTATCATCAAGAGCCATTTCATGCAACATTTCCCATACATTTACTGACAGAAGAGACGGAGAAGGAGGCAGATTTTCGTTTCAATTGTCCGAAAGATCTAGACTAATGAATATCAAGATCAAGAACTATTCAATTGAGAGAGAGAGAGAGAGAGAGAGAGAGACGAGAGAGAGAGAGAGAGAGCGGAGAGAGAGAGATATGAATATGTAATCTATCATACTTAATGCCATGTCATAACATGTCAATATGATTTACACACACACATATATATATATATAGATATATATATATATATATATATAGATATATATATATATATATATATATATATATATATATATATATATATATATATATAATATATATATATATATATATATATATATATATATATATATATATAGAGAGAGAGAGAGAGAGAGAGAGAGAGAGAGAGAGAGAGAGAGAATTTCTTTTGTTGGCGATTTATATTCAGCGATATCACGAATCAAGGGTCAAACAGTCAGCTTCATTCACAGCTAACAGAATATCACGTAACATAAAGTAGCATAACATTTAAATTTCAGTCCGATAAAATTGGGAGGATTAATCTACAATCACGGGAGACAGGGGGGAGATTTGATTAATGTTGACATCATGTTTTGTTTTTCTTATATCCAGACTGATGAATAATTACAAGCCATTCCATAAAAACAATTAACGCACTTACAGGATTTAGAGAGAGAGAGAGAGAGAGACGAGAGCAGAGAGAGCAGAGAGAGAGAGAGAGAGAGTTGTCAACTAGAGACAACATTATATTATTCATGAAAAATGCATAAACTTTACATTTTATATATATATATATATATATATATACACCAATCAATGTTAAAAGCATTTCACATAAAAATAACTGGCTTACTCCACTAACACTAGAGAGAGAGAGAGAGAGAGAGAGAGAGAGAGAGAGAGAGAGAGAGAGAGAGAGACCTTGCTCTAGCAACACAGACAGCAAAGTCCTATTAGAAGATTCCAAGGGGGCGGGGGGGAGAGGGAGGTGCCTCAGCCGAAGCAATCCGGTGTGTGACGTCCCAGAGGCGGCACTATATCAAACCGTCGGAGAGTCCCATCTGACAGTAAGGCGAGCACACCAGGCCCGCTGCCAAAGTTTGTGATCTGCAACCTTCGCTAACTTCGAGGATTGAGTTATCTGCCGCAAGGGACAGCAAGAGAGAGGAGAGAGAGAGAGAGAGAGAGAGAGAGAGAGAGAGAGAGAGAATTTATTTTACTGGACTCGCTGGATATATCACGTGTTGCTGTACCACTTGGATTTCTGTTCGTCACTGTACATACGCGCGCATATACATAATACATCGAGCTACAAATGTCTTTTGATATCTAATTCCGAGGTAGGGCGACTTAGATATTAAATGACAATTGTAGCTCGATGTATGTATATGAATCACGGTAATGTGGTATGATTCATATAATGGCTACGTGCGGAGAAAAGCACTACAACGTTACCGAGGTCGAAGTGGGTTGAGCCGACTCCAAAACAACGAACACCTGAGCGCGGTAGGGATTTGTAGTTGAGAGGCGGCGTAAACTTATATCCCCTTGTGGTGGCGGTGTGGTCAAAGGGCTTCACTGTGCGTCCTGAATTTGTTGGGTTCAGATGGTTCGCACCCACCCGGAGCCGACGAATTTCGTAATTTTTCGACTAGATAGAAAAATAAAAAAACTCACCCCTTCGGTTAACAAATGAAAATATATTAATTCTGAGGTAGAGCGAATTAGATATTAAAGAACATTTGTATATGAATCACGGTAATGTGATATGACTCATAACATTATATTATATATATATATATATATATATATATATATATATATATATATATATATATATATATATATATATATAAGTTTTTCACTCAGACTGATACTCAGCATAGTCGACAAACCATAATATACCTATTTCACTGATAAGATCAACAAATGCACGGTTAATTTGACAGAAAATTGGCCCCCAAGTCGCTTTCATTCCATGGAATATGTTTAATTTCTGGATTCTTCATTTTCACTTATTACCTGTACTACGAATTCTTACAGGCATGGGATCCCATTTCTTCTTTTCACTTTCGCCCCATTTAGCTATGACCTTTTACGTGTTTCATATGTCTACAGTTAAAATTAGCTATGCCTAAATCTATTTAATCTTGAGAACCGTAAAATCAAACACTTTCACTCTCTCTCTCTCTCTCTCTCTCTCTCTCTCTCTCTCTCTCTCTCTCTCTCTCTTTTTAAAAGTAACGTTCCTTCATCTGCATTTAAAGCCAATCTTTATTCTTATATTCGTAAGACGTTTGGAAAACTTTTAAGAGTTTACGATCGTTTCCCCTGACCCTATTTCCTGGAATTGACTCTTTTATCTTTCGTCGCTTCTTTTTTCCCCGGATTATTACACCTTTTCATTTTCTTTTCTCTCCTAATTTACTATATCGCCACAAATAACTTGCGCTTTGCCCCCAAGGCGATATTGATTCATTGTTTTTTTTTCTTTAATTCCTTTACAATTGAATTCCGTTTATTTTATGCAAATTTCAAGCCGATTTTTAGTACGTCGAGCAAAATTGTGACTTGGTATTCTTGCTCTTTCTTTACACATTTTTCAGTCAGTCTTATACATTCTTCCTATCTTCTTCATCTCTTTCCGCATCCATTTCATATCGTCATCTTGGTCACTCTTTCTACATACAATTACTTTCAGCTTTACATCAACTCCCTATCTTCATTAACTCTCGTTACGTGCATTTTTCTGTCCTTCTTACATGTCCCTATCTTCGTCAACTCTTGTCTACATACATTTTTCTGTCAGTCTTACATCTCCCTATCTTCGCCAAATGTTTCTACATACATGTTCCTGTCATGCTTAAATCTCCCTATCTTCGTCTTCTCTTCCTACGTACATTTTTCTGTCAAGTTTAACGCCCTTTTTCTAACTTGCAGCCTCTTTCTAGGGATGATGTTGTGTCTTCAATCCTTCCCTCACTTTCTCAGCTCCTTCTACACGCATTTTTCTTACATTTCATTACCCACATTTTTCCAGGAACCTTACATTTACAACCTCGACCAAGTCTTTTTACATTCTATTGCTTTGGTAAAAATCCTTAGTATTTACGTATTTACTGTTGACCAAATCGAATAAGTGATATTCATTACATTTTTATATGTAACATTACAGTTTCCACATTTTATTAACTGAGTAACTTAACACCCTTACCGTCTCGCCAAACCTTTCCTGACTTTGTTCTCCATATCATTCCTATTTTATTAGTCTCCTCCGCTTTTCTCCAAATTTTATAGTCCTTTTCTTTAAGTCAAAATTCATCTCTTTTTTTTTTTTTCTTTCTTTTTTCTTCCAAATATGATTCTTCCCTTTTTTCCTTAAATGTCTCCATTCTTTTTTTTTTTATATTCCTGGCTTCCTTTCTCCTCTGCCCTTTCCTCTTCCATTTTAAGACTTTTCTACAAGTAATCTTTTTATATGTGCAAGAACTCGTCTATACTCTAAAATTCTTCTCACTTCTGATTGTCAAATCTCCACCCTCCACTTTTATCGGTAGCTTTTCAAACGTCTCTTTGATGTACGTATCTTTCTTAGTATACTTCTCATAAATTATCTAATCTATCTATCTATCTATCTATCTATCTATCTATCTATCTATCTATCTATCTATCTATCTATCGATCTATTATCTATCTATCTATCTATCTATATACTATTATATATAATATATATATATATAAATATATATATATTATATATTATATATATATACTATATTAAATAATATAATACATTCTATCTACTTATATGGCTATGTATGTGTTTGTCATATACTACTTATATTACGCCGTGTCATTTTCATATATCCAAAATACTGAGCACGAATAAAATCATTAACATCGAATTCACTTTACCATATATAACTTCCCAAAAGAATTACATAATTCAGCTACCACAGTCAGGATTCGAACCTACGCTATTTTTGGGGCGATACACGGGGGAACATTAATTCAAACATTTAACTGTCAAGAGAGTAGAGCAAGGTGAAGTCATTGTCGCCAACCAAATAGTAATAAAAAGAAAATAGATTTTGAATACGATCAGAGTACAGGCACTTTGCACGTAAGTATCCAGTGAAATCGATAGTAAAAGTTTTTTGTTGTTGCTTAGCATTTGAAATACAATGTATCATGTTTATATACATATATATATATATATATATATAGTATATATATAATGATATATTCTACCATATACATATATATATTATATATATATATATATATATATATAATCTCATACATAATATGTGTGTATGTATGTATGTATATATAATACTTTTCTTTCGTTTAAAGTCTTTCCTTACTCCCTTTAGCATCAAGTAGTTTCAAACTCTTAAATATTTACATCCTTCCCTCTATATTAAAGCCACTCTATTCCCTTGTTTCCTGAATCTTTCCTCCGCCCTCTTTTCTTCTGAACTTTCCATGCCTCGTCTTCCCTCTAAAATCGTCTATCATTACTCTCTCCAACTCTAAAACTCCTCCATCTAATCTCTCTAAAAACCAACCCCTCCGTCTTTTCTTGCAAAATTTCCCTTTCTTTTTCCCGTCAAAACTGTCATCTTTTTCTCTTTCCTATGAGATATTCACTGCCTTATTCTTTCCTCCAAAACTTCAAAACTTTAGTTTTTCTTTCCTCCAAAACCTTCAAAACTTTACTCTTTCTTTCCTCGAACACCTTCAAAACCTTACTCTCTCTTTCCTCCAAAACCTTCAAAACTTTACTCTTTCTTTCCTCGAACACCTTCAAAACCTTACTCTCTCTTTCCTCCAAAATCTTCAAAACTTACTCTTCCTTTCCTCCAAACCATTCAAAACTTTACTCTTTCTTTCCTCCAAAACTTTACTCTTTCTTTCCTCCAAAACCTTCAAAACTTAACTCTTTTCCCTCCAAAACCTTCAAAACTTTACTCCTTTTTTCCTTCAAAACTTTACTCTTTTTCCTCCAAAATCTTCAAAACTTGACTCTTTATTTCCTCCAAAACTTTACTCTTTCTTTCCTCCAAAATCTTCAAAACTTTACTCTTTCTTTCCTCCAAAACCTTCAAAACTTTACTCCTTTTTTCCTCCAAAACTTTACTCTTTCTTTCCTCCAAAACCTTCAATACTTTACTCTTTCTTTCCTCCAAACCCTTCAAAACTTGACTCTTCATTTCCTCCAAAACTTGACTTTTTCTTTTCTCCAAACCCTTCAAAACTTGATCTTAATAAAATTGCCTCAAAAACTTAAAACTTTTCTTTTCTCCAAACCCTTCAAAACTTGACTCTTCATTTCCTCCAAAACTTGACTCTTTCTTTCCTCCAAAACCTTCAAAACTTTACTCTTCCTTTCCTCCAAAATGCTCCATCCTTTTTCTTGTACCCTTTCATGTTTTTCCAACACCCTCCTACTACATCCATTTCATTCCTCCAAGAAAATTCCTACCCTTTCATGTTCATGAGGGAAAAAACTGTATATATCTATTCTATTTTTCTAAGAACAAACTTCCATCTTTCTATTTTTCGAAGTACAAACTTCCATCCCTTCTGTTCTTTTACGTAAAAAAACTTCCATCCCTTCTATTCCTCTAAGTAAAAATAAACCTTCCAATCCATTTCTTTTTCTACCAACAAAATTTTCCATCCCTTATAATCTTCTAGATAAAAAAAATTCTATCCTTTCTATTTTAAGGAAAAAATCTTCTATCCCTTTTATTCTTCTGTAAACAAAAACTTCCATCCCTTCTATTCTTCTATCCCTTCTCTTCCCCTCCAATAAAAGTTCCATCCCTTCTCCTTCCCTGAAAACTTCTACACCCTTAAAAATCTTCCTTCATTGCGGGGGGGAGGGGAGGAGGTCGTTTTCCATCAGGCTGAACAACAACAGCCAGTACCCGAGGGAAGGGGGCGGTTCCCCCTGACGTGTAATTACTGAAATAACTCCCAGATAAACAAATTACGCGAAACGTTTCGTAATTAAGTCTCAGTGTCGCCTGACACAGCTACCTCCCAAGGGACCGGAATCTCTCCTTTAATTATTGAATTTTAATTTAGGAGCAAAGTTGCATTATCTCATTTGCATACCTTACGGGACATCATTACAGACAAGACGACGATGAAAAAAAAATGTTGCAACCATAAACTTACTCGCGGTGAATGCTGTGGAGAGAGAGAGAGAGAGAGAGAGAGAGAGAATAGACACCATTCCTTGCCCTCACACAGATATAAGAGAATCATTGGCAAACAAACATAAGACATTATCAGTCCTCCACTAGCCTACATCTATAATTCTTTTTCATAGCTCTGCCATTAAACCCGTCTCTTTTGTAAACTTTCAAAGACAGAAACAGAAATCGATTGCAGGGTTCAAGATAACCTTTAGAACCAAGCATCGAATTCTAATCTTTGTTTTGGAGAAAGGGGAAGTGAAAGTTTTGGCAACAAAGATCCATTCCTATGGCAGTGAGGAGCGTCTAACCATCTGTTGCAGATGCCTTCCTGGGAAGGGAGTGATGATCCCTTTACTGTGATGTATAAAACTGTGCTGTACCTATAAGTCAATGTTTTTAGCTGAATACAAGGCAGAACAGTACATGCAAACGAAGGGAGAAAACCATTAATAATAATAATAATAATAATAATAATAATAATAATAATAATAATAATAATAATACAGGTTTTATTGAAAATAATGGCCATTTCAGATACGTTTATTTTGTATAGAAGTTTCTCTTTTTTTTATACTGACTCTGTAATCAAGTTGGCTATTAAAACGCCAAATGGGGGATTCACGTCAAAAACGTGGTATTTTGATATGAATTCCCCATTTGGCGTTTTAATAGACAACTTGAGTACAGAAGAAAAGTCAGTAATAAGACGACTAGAGAAACTTCTATATAAAATAAACGCTGAAACAGCCACTATTTTCAATTAAACCTGTATTGATGAAGGTCTTTTTTCCAGCAAATAATACAAATAATAATAAATGTGTTTTCTACATTCGACTAGACCCCAAATGGGAGTGTTTCTATTGTATTACTCTTCTGGTTCTAAACAAGTCTCATTCCTTTTGGAATGAGGGTGCCAGGCCCAAGCCAGTCAGCCTTAAACCACAACCGACTGACTACGAAATACAAAATTCACAGCTTGGGTCAAGAAGCGAAATGAACTTGGGTAAAATGCACCGAAAGTAATCTGTTTTGCTCGGGGATCGAACGCGGTATCTCTTGTCGGCGGGGTGTGCTCCTATTCCCATTTGTCTTGATAGGTAATGGACCCAAAGAGATATTAAACACGACTTGTGAACACACGCATTACCTAAGTGTTAAGTCAGAGAAGTTCACGAATAGCGTTTCGGGACTACCTAACCAACTAGCCCCCGTCTCTTACACAATGCTTTTCTCGCCTCTACTCGTACGCTCCATCGCACATTTTGGATACTTAAAGGCTTCGGTTCCAACCTTATTCTGACCCCTTCAGGATCCACTTGCAAAGGGTATGTAATTTGTATAAAATACCAGATATACCATACAAACCAAGAGTAGCTTGCCTTTGTGGTAGTGAATTTTCGCAACTGAAAACGTGGCTCACTCATTAAAAATAAAATATCATTTGTAATGTACCTTTTCAAAGAAGCAATTGGAATGGGTCTGAATATATTTTTAAAAAGTGTAATATACTCACTGATTATACAACCTTTAACTCTGATGTCATCTAACCTAGATCTTTTTCTAACCTAAGACTGAAATTTAAATGTTGTATTCATTCCACTCAAAACAAAGATTATAGAAAATAATCACACATTCAACAACAGCACCAAAGCTAAAAGGATCAGTAACGTTTCCTCTCTAGTCATATCAAACAAAAACAAAAAAACATCACAATTACACCATTTAATGTACTTGGTTCTAAAGCGCAGTCTAATTTTTTCCCCTTCTCAGATTTCCATCCTGGGAGGCATCTCTAAAAAATTCGGTTTCCCCTCGCAGGGGAAAAATGGCAGAGAGGGGAGATGGGAACCTTAACTCCGGAAGACGCCTCTGCATAGTTTGTCATTTTTTGTCAGCTACAAGAAGAAGAAGAAGAAGAAGAAGAAGAAGAAGTGGTGGTGTAATTCAGCTCGGCGCAAAGAAATACACAAATTAGAAATGTGTAATACAACGGGAATGAGAACACTGAAACTTAGAACAGACGAAAGGAGACCAAAAGGATAATGTTTCGAGAGGACGAATAACTAACGGAAATGTGTAAAACATTATATAGCAAAAGGAAGAGCCGATAAGTGAAGAAAAGAGAGGACGAGTAGGATGAAAAAAGATGAGAAAAGGAGGAGGAACAGGAAGACATGAGGAGGAGGAGAGGAGGAGGAGGAGGAGGAGGGGGAGGAGGAATGACTGACGCCCGTGTAAACAAAGAAGGGAACACAGGCCGAACATATAACAAGAAATATCAAAGGCAAGAATGAGAAGATAGGAGGCAGAAATCAACACGAAAAAAATGGTCAAATCGAAAAGAGCAAGAGGACAAAAAACAACAACAGAATGAGAAGACGGAGGAAATGCAAGAAACATTAAAAAAAAAAAAAAACTGAAAACAGAAACAACCAATGGTAAAACCGAGATTTGAAAAGGGGCCCCAATTTCCCACAGCTTCTCTTCTCCTGTCTTCCTCCGCCCCTTTACCCCCGCAAACTCCAAAACCTCTCTGGGACACCCATAACCCATACCCCCCTAGTTACTTCATACCATACAACCTCCAATCCCCTTTTACCCCCTAGGGGATTAGATCCATTAATTCTTTCTCTCCTCCCGCCCCCGCCCCCCTACCCCCTCTAAACTCCCACCTCTCTGGACACCCATACCCATATCCCCCCTAGTTACCCATACCCATACCCAACCTCCAATCCCCTTACTAGGGGAGTATATCATCATCTCTCCCCTCTCGGCTACCTTCAGGTGACACTTAAACAAACGCCTGGATGACACTTTGACACCGACTCTCTCTCTCTCTCTCTCTCTCTCTCTCCTCTCTCTCTCATCAAAACGTCACGTCCTCTCTCTCTCGCCTTACGCCCTTTCTCCCCTCCGTTCGTGTCAGGAAGAAAAGGAGCGTCAACCTGAACGAGAAGGAGAGAAAAAAAATATAACAGTAGAAGGGAGTCAAAATGCTGGATTTTGACAAAAAAAAAAAAAATATATAGTAGTCTCGGGGTAGTTCCTTATTATAGTAGAGGGGGAGAGAAGCCATATATATATATATATTATATATATATATATATATATGATATTATACGATATATATATATATACTATATATATATATAATATATATATACTATAGTATAGATCTATACATATATATATATATATATATATATATATATATATATATATATATATATATATATATATATATATATATTATATATATATACATTATATAGATAACATATATATAGTATGTATGTTTATATGTCTATACACACACTGAAATGAGAGAGAGAGAGAGAGAAAGAGAGAGAGAGACTAACGTAATACAAAAGAAATGAAAAAAATGTTTTAAATATTTTTAAAAATCGATTTACTAGACAACATGTTCATGAAGATGAAATAAATCTAAATCTATCTGTCTGTCTAGCATCCTATTCAGAAAGCGATGTCAACATACAAATATGCATATACTCATGAGTAAGCACAGTTGCCACGCATAAAGAAAAGTGAAGCAACAATAAAGCTACATTTGACTATGAAAAAATAACGCATTAACTATTACTCTGGTAATACATGACGTGTAAATACAAATCATATTGACGCCAGCAGGTGAATATGAAACAGAATACGAGTTTCTGTTATAATATGATTCTCATCAAAGTTTACGTTACTGGTTTTGTAAAATAACAGGAAGGAAGGCCATTATTCATTAGTTTCTGTTGTAAATAAAACATGAAGGGAGCACACAAGCTTAGCCAATAGAAACTTCCGGGTAATTCATCGCCGTCAGGCAAACCGAGGTGTATCCAAACATTTCACAAATAATGCAAGTATCGCTGACATAAAACAATCTATAAGCTATATCTATCCTTATGTGTTCAATAATCTGGCATTCAAAAACATATTCATAGAAAATTCTTCAAAGATAATGAACGCTACATATCCTTCTAACAAGTACAAAAAGATTGCTGTGTATGCAACTGAAAAAAAAAAATAAAACAAATACATAAATAGAGCATTTTCGAACAAAGTGGAAAGGGGTAGAATTATATTTATCTGGTCGGAGTTTGTATCCTGGAAGCGTTAAAATCAACCAGATTAAATTACTGGGGATTCCCGCTAAAACTGTTTGCCAGCTATTAACGACCGCATCAAAATCTGCTGAGCTCAACGCAAAATGTTTTCTGTGGTGCAAATATACAGAAAAACCTAATAAAAAAAAAACTCATCAAGACGAAGAGAAATCACTCAAAACACAACGTGATTTTTTTATATATAATTATTTGGTTATGAGAAAAACAAGTTCTTGTTAAAATGCTTCTTGAGAAAACAAATATCAGCTTTAAATCGTAAATACAAAAAATAAAAATAAAACGTCTCAAGCAACTCGTTATACAACTAGCCACTCCCCTCCTATCAGAGCACACTATCTCTCTCTCTCTCTCTCTCTCTCCGCCCGCAGCCGCAAACACACGCCAGCACTTCAGCTCCAAATCACCCATATCAAATGGACTTCCCACGATTTCGCTTCCATTCACACAAAAAAAAAAAAAAAAAAAAAAAAAAAAAAAAAATCAGGGGGTGGGGGGAGGTGGAGCTCTGGTTATGGAACTGGCAAGTGCAAACTAGGAGCCGCAAAGGAAAAGAAAGAACGGGATCTAGTTTTTTTTTTTAAAGTCTTTGCACAACGGCCATTCATTGCGCAATGTGGAATCCACTGTCCTCCGATGCAAGGGATGCCAGAAAAGTGCCTAAGAGGGGTTAGTTATGGCGGGGGCCAAGAGTTATGGAGTCGTCTGCAAGAGTTGAAAAAGATAATGTGACTGCGAGGTCTCGTTTCATGATGAGGTCTATGCCAGCGTGCTTGCATTTGGGTATGTGCATCTGCGTGCATGTATACGCTGTATGTTTTGTTACATACATGCATGAACATAAGTACTTCCATGTTTGCGCTTATGCCACTAGCTTAAATATATGTACTCTAAATCCATTTGAATTGTATTTATATATATACAAACAGTACCTCAATTACACAGGATGGTCTCTAACGGAGATTTTATTCACAGATGTTACAGGCTTACTGTCTATATATATATATA